>NC_091576.1:27937571-27945071 GCF_042767895.1 Penaeus vannamei
TTCATCAGCCCCTCTGCCTTTCGCTCACATCTGGCTTCTTTGATATACACACCAAGATGTACGTGTGTGATCATGTACAAAGTGAAGATATCTGCTAAAAATTAAAATGGAAAAGTAAGGAATATCACCAGCCAATAGTTTATGGTAACGCGTGAAATTCAACGTTATTCTAAACCATCTATAAAAATTATGTAGAGAATGTTATATACAAATAAATGTAATGAAAGCACATAAACAAATTGTAGAATAAACTATGAACAAAATGTTATATATAAATACATCGCTCCCTTGTCTTATGGTAACAATGTATTTCGGAATTTCTTACGTTATCCTTTATTCTTTATTCACTTATTCCCTGATTTATCTTTTCTGTTCTCAGCAGCGTAGAATTTCGTATTCAGTTTCATGTTACAAAGTCCGACATAACTACCCGAGCATTTTTAAGAATGGGTTCCAGAATTTATCATTTTATGTTCGGTAAAAAACAAATATGTAAGAGATTTATTATACAAAATAATTATATAATCTTATTAGTGATAACGACGAAATCTTTTACGATATTGTGTAGAAGAAAGCTTAATGTTCATATCCTTATGCACTAAAACCCTGTTTAAAAATGGTATATGCAGTATATGAAGATGTATATATGTATGTTATATCCATATTGGTTGTATCTTATAAAGTCTTATAAATGATTTTTTTTTCTAAAGAGAAAAAAAAATAATTTAAGACATTTTAGAGCAAAGGTATTTTTATTTTAAAATTAATGTTGCAAAATGGATAGGACCAGTATATGCAAGTTAAAACAATCAATGTAAAGCGAAGCTAGTATGTGTTTAGAGAAGAAAGAAAATAGTAAACGATACAAAAAAATACAAATGTTAAATCGCTACGAACCATAGTCTCATATTGGTCTATAGAAGTTTGTGTGTATGTGTTCTTGCATCCTTCGGTGCAAAAGCATCGAATGATGTGTGTGTGTGTGTGAATATGTATATATATATATATATGTGTGTGTGTGTGTGTGTGTGTGGTTATATATATATATATTATATATATATATATATATATATATATATATATATATATGTGTGTGTGTGTGTGTGTGTGTGTGTGTGTATGTGTGTATGTGAGCATGTGTGTGTATATATATAGTGTGTGTGTATAATATAAATTACGCTGCTGTTAAGTATTTCATTATCGTTCGTTGCAATGTACCTCATTGTCTTTTCTTTTTCCTGTAACTTATTTTCTCATAAACATACATCGCCACGCACAGAATAAGCTGTCTCCCTTTCCCCGTCGTACATTCTTAATACAGAAGGTCCTTCCTTTTATATTCTCTCTTCTTCCGCAGTTACCTATCCCTTAGCTTTATGTACATCCTACCGTTGCTTATATACATATTACGATCTTTGGCAATTCAGAAACACACCATACACTCTACTAGCTTTATCGTCTTTACCCCTTTTCACTTTTCTTAGCGTCTTTGTAGAGACGGGGATACCTCTACCTACTTCTCTTCCTTTTCAGCTTTAACTCAGTAAAGACTTTTCAGCCTTCCTTGCAGATATCCATTTATATCTCGCCTTATCATAATGCTCTGATCATGTGCGCATTCACTTCCCCCTTTTCCCTTGCCTTTTAACCAGCATAGCGTTGTCTCCCTCCCCTCCTTTTATGCCTGGAACACATCATCTCCCCTCCTATTATAACACAATAGCTTTCCTTGTCGACATGTCTCCCCTGCATAAATTTCTTTTTCAAATTTTTACATGTTATTTATAACAGTATTCATGTCATATTTTAGCTGTAAGAATGCACGGATATTTCTAACGGTATTTTTAGACTTCCTTTCAATTTATCACTTTCTATTGTGGTAAATATACAATTCATCTATTTCATCATAACATTTTTAATTCTTAGAATACTGTGGAGGAATGTTACCTTATATTTAATATTTTCTCTTTTTCTAGTGTGCAACAATAATGAATAATGTGTTTACATGGTATTGAAGTCCTGTGATGTATGTACAGCCTGTGTTACATCCAGAATATTTCAGGCCTGGACGTGTTTTCTTTATTCTTCGTTCATCAGCCCCTCTGCCTTTCGCTCACATCTGGCTTCTTTGATATACACACCAAGATGTACGTGTGTGATCATGTACAAAGTGAAGATATCTGCTAAAAATTAGAACGTAAAAGTAGGGAATATAACCAACCAATAGTTTATGGTAATGCGTGAAATTCAACGTTATTCTAAAGCATCTATAAACATTATGTAGAAAATGTTATATATAAATAAATGTAATAAAAACACATAAACCATTTGTAATATATATATATATATATATATATATATATATATATATATATATATATATATGTACAAAATGTTATAAATAAAAATGTCGCTCCCTTGTCTTCTGGTAACGATGTATTTCGGAATTTCTTACGTTATCCTTTATTCTTTATTCACTTATTCCCTGATTTATCTTTTCTGTTCTCAGCAGCGTAGAATTTCGTATTCAGTTTCATGTTACAAAGTCCGGCGTAACTACGCGAGCATTTTTAAGAAACGGTTCCAGAATTTATCCTTTTATGTTCGGTAAAAAACAAATATGCAAGAGATTTATTATACAAAATAATTATATAATCTTATTAGTGATAACGACGAAATCTTTTACGATATTGTGTAGAAGAAAGCTTAATGTTTATATCCTTATGCACTAAAACACTGTTTAAAAATGGTATATGCAGTATATGAAGATGTATATATGTATGTTATATCCATATTGGTTGTATCTTATAAAGTCATATAAATGATTTTTTTTTTTCTAAAGAGAAAAATAATTTAATTTAAAGACATTTTAGAGCAAAGGTATTTTTATTTTAAAATTAATGTTGTAAAATGGATAGGACCAGTATATGCAAGTTAAAACAATCAATGTAAAGCGAAGCTAGTATGTGTTTAGAGAAGAAAGAAAATAGTAAACGATACAAAAAAATAAAAATGTTAAATCGCTACGAACCATAGTCTCATATTGGTCTATAGAAGTTTGTGTGTATGTGTTCTTGCATCCTTCGGTGCAAAAGCATCGAATGATGTGTGTGTGTGTGTTTGTGTGTGTGAATATGTATATATATGTGTGTGTGTGTGTGGTTATATATATATATATATATATATATATATATATATATATATATTATATATATATGTGTGTGTGTGTGTGTGTGTGTGTGTGTGTGTGTGTGTGTGTGTGTGTGTGTGTGTGTGTGTGTGTGTATGTGAGCATGTGTGTGTATATATATAGTGTGTGTGTATAATATAAATTACGCTGCTGTTAAGTATTTCATTATCGTTCGTTGCAAAGTACCTCATTGTCTTTTCTTTTTCCTGTAACTTATTTTCTCATAAACATACATCGCCACGCACAGAATAAGCTGTCTCCCTTTCCCCGTCGTACATTCTTAATACAGGTCCTTCCTTTTATATTCTCTCTTCTTCCGCAGTTACCTATCCCTTAGCTTTATGTACATCCTACCGTTGTTTATATACACATTACGATCTTTGGCAATTCAGAAACACATCATACACTCTACTAGCTTTATCGTCTCTACCCCTTTTCACTTTTCTTAGCGTCTTTGTAGAGATGGGGATACCTCTACCCACTTCTCTTCCTTTTCAGCTTTAACTCAGTAAAGACTTTTCAGCTTTCCTTGCAGATATCCATTTATATCTCGCCTTATCATAATGCTCTTATCATGTGCGCATTCACTTTCCCCCTTTCCCTCGTCTTTTAACCAGCATAGCGTTGTCTCCCTCCCCTCCTTTTATGCCTGGAACACATCATCTCCCCTCCTATTATAACACAATAGCTTTCCTTGTCGACATGTCTCCCCTGCATAAATTTCTTTTTCAATTTTTTACATGTTATTTATACCAGTATTCATGTCATATTTTAGCTGTAAGAATGCACGGATATTTCTAACGGTATTTTTAGACTTCCTTTCAATTTATCACTTTCTATTGTGGTAAATATACAATTCATCTATTTCATCATAACATTTTTAATTCTTAGAATACTGTGGAGGAATGTTACCTTATATTAAATATTTTCTCTTTTTCTAGTGAGCAACAATATTGAATAATGTGTTTACATGGTATTGAAGTCCTGTGATGTATGTACAACCTGTGTTACATCCAGAATATTTCAGGCCTAGACGTGTTTTCTTTATTATTCGTTCATCAGCCCCTCTGTCTTTCGCTCACATCTGGCTTCTTTGATATACACACCAAGATGTACGTGTGTGATCATGTACAAAGTGAAGATATCTGCTAAAAATTAAAACGGAAAAGTAGGGAATATAACCAGCCAATAGTTTATGGTAACGCGTGGAACTCAACGTTATTTTAAACCATCTATAAAATTTATGTAGAGAATGTTATATACAAATAAATGTAATAAAATCACGTAAACCATTTGTAAAAAAAAAAAAAAAAAAAAAAAAAAAAAAAAAAAAAAAAAAAAAATATGTACAAAATGTTATAAATAAAAATGTCGCTCCCTTGTCTTCTGGTAACGATGTATTTCGGAATTTCTTACGTTATCCTTTAATCTTTATTCACTTATTCCTGATTTATCTTTTCTGTTCTCAGCAGCGTAGAATTTCGTATTCAGTTTCATGTTACAAAGTCCGGCATAACTACGCGAGCATTTTTAAGAACGGGTTCCAGAATTTATAATTTTATGTTCAGTAAAAACAAGCAAGTAAGAGATTTATTATACAAAATAATTATATAATCTTATTAGTGATAACTACGAAATCTTTTACGATATTGTGTAGAAGAGAGCTTAATGTTTATATCCTTATGCACTAAAAAGAAAAGAACAAAATATATTCACGATTCATATTATCAAAACATTGTCTTCATACAGTGCTACGATGTGTTTTACAAATACAAAGTGTATATACAGACACACACACATATATACGTGTATGTATGGATGTGTATACATATAGATACACAGATATATGTAGAGTATATACACACACATACATATATGTATATATGGAGATATATACATATAGATAGATAGATGTACAACACACATATGTGTGTATATATAGATATAGATATAGATAGACACATATGTATATACCTACATATATATGTGCATGTGTATATATAGAGATATAGACACACACACACTCACCAAAACATAACGGAAATTATTGAACAAGTAAACGAAGGGGAAATGAAAACAAAGACATGAAGAAAAGCGCGAAGTTGCAAAAGCGGATACAACGAATGTGGAAATGATGGATATGACTTGGCCATCAGTCCTCACATTTAAGAAAGGCAGAAGCGGAGAAAGGGACAGAGAGAGGAATGAGAAGAATATCCAGACAGGTACGAGATTAAACAGTAAATGAGGAACTAGAAGAGTTTGTTAAGAATTTCCTTCAAGAGATGTACAGGAAACATAAAACCAGAGAAAAGTATATGTAGAAGCAAAACAAAAGGGACAAACTGTCAGCATGAAAAAAATAGTTCTTTACTGATCATAATTCAAATTTACTGAAAAACTTTATATCAGCAGTCTTCCCTGAAGTTTAATCATTCAGCTCCCTAAACGTTCTATTTCTTTTATGCATTGACGTTATTTGGCATAAACAGAAAGGTTTTTTTTTTTTTTTACTGAAACCTGAAATAGACAGAAGGAAGAATTGTCAGTGATTTTATTAATCAATATGTTGATAGGGCAAGCATGCGGTAAATAAACTATGTTTAAAACCAACCTTGAAACAAATTCTGCAAAATTTATTACATTTCTGCTTAGTAGATTATTAGATAGACATTCATTAAACATAACTGCTAATGACAATAATGATAATATAAATCATCTCTCTCTTAAACACACACACACATACACATTGTATGTGTATATATATGCATGTATATGTATGTATGTATATATATATATATATATATATATATATATATATATATATATATATATATATATATAATGCATAATCAGAAGCCCAATACGAATAATGAACATAAAACCAGAGAAAAGTATATATAGAAGCAAGACGGTTGGGCATATACTTTACTAAAAATGGGACGAGGAGAGGGAGAATGGTTTTCCATCCTGCAAATGGAAGGTGAGAATCGGGAAAAATGACACCAAGGAAAAGATAGAAACGAAAATGTCGCAATATGAAAAAAAGAAAAGGGAAGAAAAGAAGGGAAAAAGTGGATTTTCAGAATTGTTCCGAAAAAAAAACACAAAAATGCTGCATATTCTGGTATATAAAAGAGAGAGAGAGAGAGGAGGAATGTTAATTTATATTTTCTTTTCTGGCTGCGATTCTTTTTTATTCCTCAGGGAGCATACAGAAACGAAAATTTAATTGCAAACAAAATGTTTATGACCCTGCCACATGTCCCTCGTGACAGGATGTTAGCGACGATCTAATAGGCGGCGCAATGGATGTTCTGTTGCTAACTTTATTTCCTGATTTCAGTTGTTGCTGTTTTATTATCTCTCTCGCTTTATATATATATATATATATATATATATATATATATATATATATATATAAATATATATATATATATATATATATATATATATATATGTATATATACATCATGTATATGTATATGAATATGTACATATACATCTATATCTATCTATCTATCTATCTATCTATCTATCTATCTATCTATCTATATATATATATATATATATGTATATATATATATATTATATATATATATATATATATATATATATATATATATATATATATATATATATATATATATATATGTATATGTATATATATATATATATATATATATATATATATATATATATATATATATATATATATATATACATATATATATATGTATATGTATATATATGTATATGTATATATATATATATATATATATATATATATATATATATATATATATATATATATATATATATATATATATATAATATATACATGTATTTATATATACCATATATACTTCATATAAATAATACACACACACGCACATATATTTATGATAAATAAACTAAAGTATATCGCGTTGACTATATCTACATTGGCTCTATAATGACAAGAGTACATATACTCAATACATAGACATGAATAAATATTGAAATGACAAAGCTGCACAAATCACTTGAAAGTACGTTGATTAACTACTTAGTATAAATGAAACATAATGGCTAAGAGTAATATATAATTAATTAGAAGGATTAATTCGATGAAAATTTAATATATGTGCAAGAGAAAATAAATGTCAAAGGGGATTGTTAAGTCGTAATGTCACTATTAAATGCTACCTTTTCTAACATTTTGTAAGGAAAGAACTGAATAATTTGTTCTTCCTGTTAAATTTTCAGTATATAAACGCCTTTTTACAAATTGATTCATCTAAGTATTAGTTAATAAGATAAATTCATTA
>NC_091576.1:27962571-27967571 GCF_042767895.1 Penaeus vannamei
ATGATGATTTTGATATAGATGATGACGATGATGATGATGATGATAATGATGATGTTGACGATGATGGTGATAATGATGCTGATGCTATTGATAATGACGTTGATGATAATGATGATGATGATGATGACGATGATGATGATGCTGTTAATAATGATGATGGTGAAGATGATGGTGGTGATGATAATGATAATGATAACGATATAGATGATGGTGATGATAGAGTAATGATAATGATGAAGATAGTAAAAATAATAATAATAATGCTAACAATATCAACAATAATGATAATGATGATGATAATGATAATATAAATGTTAATGACAACAACAACAACAACAATAATAGTAATAATAATAATGATAATAATAATAATGACGATGATGATAGTAATAGTAGTGATGTTAAAAAAGTAGAAGTAGTAAAAATAATAGTAACAATATCAACAATAAAGATGAAAATATTTGTCGTGATATTGACCGCCATAAACAACAAGAATTATGATAATAAATTGTACCACCACCAATCATGAAATAAAAATGTAAAGTGAGTAAACCTGATTTAGTTGTTCTTTTCCACAGTTTCCAAGAACAACAACAAGGAAAGCATTTGAAAACAAGTTCAGACAGATTAACAAATGTTCTCTGAAAGCATCAAACAATTTTTCTACACGTTTCTTTCTTTCTTTTCTGTTTTTCTCTTTCTTTTCCTCTTTAGAATTATATTTTTTTCTCTTCCATTATTTTTTTTTTGTATCGATTTCATCGTAAAAGTAATGATACTTATAAAATTTATGTTTAAGAATGATATTGAAAGCATTGAGGATACAATGGCTTATATCAAGAATACTGTGAAAATGCAACTGGATTTTCTTGTAATAGAAATGTATATTAATATCATAATTTAGCATTACTTTTATGGTTGTTTATATTTTGCAATAATATTACTGTGATGTTAGGTGTCGTTATTATCAATATTATTATTATTATTATCATTGTATATTTTCTTTCATCATTTGTTCGTCAGGCGACAATATCCCATTCTCCTCTTCCTTCTCTACTCCTTTCTGTTGCTAGTATTATTATCATTGTAACTATTTTTTCTCATTATTTGTTCATCAGGCAACAGTGTTTCATCCTCCTCTTCCCTCTTTCCTTCTTCCTGTTGCTATTGTCATTATCATTATTTCTGTTTTTTTTTCTCATCATTTGTTCGTCAAGCGACAACGTTTCATCCTCCTCCACTTCCTTTGCTGTCTTCATCACCAGCGTTGCATATTTCTGTAATCCGACTCTCACTTTTATATCCCAAGTGTACATCCTATCTGTCTGCACTGTGGGCTTAATGCCATCTTCTTTCTTCCCAAGCAGCTTTAAACGCCCACGTATAACAAGGGTCTCTTCTTAACAGTCTGATTTCTGGCGAGATTGTACACTTGATTCGCTTCTCTTTGTAACACAGAGAATGGGAAACGACAGATGATGAATAGTGGGGGGGGGGGGGGAGAGTGAGTCATCCTGGAATATACCATTCTGTATATTCACAGTGTCGACTTGCTTGACTGTATATTCTAGATTTGTCATTTTCCCAAAATCTAGAACTTGTCAGTTTCATAATCCATTCTCTAGTGTTTCCATTATCTAGGAATGTGATGGTAAGTCGTAAGCTTTTTAAGTAGTCTATCTATCCCTTGTTGAAATTAGATTTGTGTTCTTTACAATCTTTCAATTTAACTTTATCCAACATCAGATGGTCTATAGTTCCTCAGTATCTTTAGCATTCCTTCTGTTCTTTTCCTATGAGATCACTAGCTTCTAGGTGTCTGTTTACATCGTCAGATATCATGGACATCATTAATCCCAGACAACAAGTAAGCAAAGGATGGGTCTATGGTCCTTTGGCATCAATACTATTTAAGATGTCGTGCTTGGTGTATGCGCATCCTCTAAGTATTCAGTCAGATATACCAACTTGCTGTAGAGACTGGTGGGTGTTTCATCTAGATATCCTGTACAACATTAGGGTATAGTTCTTTCCAGTTCGATAGTTTCACCATTAGCTTCCTCATTTGCTTGTCCATTATTATCAGCTTATCTTATTTCTTGATTTTCAATTTCTGCTTCACTCGTTTCATCCAAGGTGCATTTTTTGTGTTTGTTTTTGTTTTTTATATATTCTGTGATTTGTTGCCAGATTTCATTCTTGAAGTTCAAATGCCATTCTCCTTCCTTTCTAGTATATCATTGTCTTCCAGTTTAATGAGTCGTAAAATCTCTTGTGGTTGTACTTATAATGTCGGTTCTGCTTGTAGTGTTTCACTCTACCTTCACATTTCTTCATCTTGCCTGTTGTAGACATCAGTGTCTGAGCTCTTCACTCACCTGATTTATCCTTTTTGTTTGATCTCTAGCTTTGCTTCTAATTTTCGCAGCCTTTCATTGTAGTTTATCTTTGTTTCTTCTAATCTACTATTGTCTCTTTGGTATTCTACTTTCCCCTTCAGTCTCATCCTCCATGCAGGTTCCTGATACGTTTCCTTTTCATTTCAAATTATCTTGTACTTACTTAGAAAGCCTGATTCAGTTTTGAAGTTACTTATCAGTAATACTCTATTTGATTGTTCTTCCGTACTATTATGAAAATAATTTCCGCTTATCCTTTTGCTTGCTGTTGAAGCCTTTCTCTGGCAGTATTGATTCCCTCAGCCATTTCCCTTCTGTGACATGATCCGTATTTCTGAAATTGTCTTCACTTCAAATATTTCAGTGTACCTCGGACAATCCTTTCTCTCACTGTCTATCTCCTATATCGTTACAGCATTAGCCTCTCCGTGTGCCTCTGCTGAAACATTATCCCTATCCTCCTCCTCTGTCGTCATTTGCTATTTTTCTTCTCTTAACCTCATCCAACTCCTCTATTGTAAACGACATCGTGAAGCTGTTTTCATCGAGTTTGAATCTGCCTCTCTCTTCTCAAATCTCAAGACACATTCTCTGTATATATCCCCCCCCCCCCAAGTCTCGGTGGTCACTGCACTAAAAGCACTCCACAACCTCAATGATATCTTACCTCGTAAACGCCATGCTTCAATTTGTCGGTCTTGCGTACATGCCAGTAGCTAGTTGACAACAGCTACTAGCCTAGTCTACTCTAGGGACCTTCCGGGCTAAGTAAGTCAGCATTCCTTCCTCTAGTACTCAGGCTGTTAATGACTATTCGCCTAATGTTTCTTTACAGGACTCTCAGAACCACTTACCTTAGCAGGGGTCAGCGTCCAGTAGAGCGTCGAGAGCCTATCAGTTTTTAGTGGATCCCGCTCGAGGTCAATCTACTACTGGTACGATGTTATCATGTTTACTCTTATTAGTAGTGGTATCATCATCTGGTATTGTTATTTTTATCATTATTATTATTAATGTCATCATCATCATTATCATCATTATTTTAATTATTTCTATTATTATGATAATAGATAGTAGTAGTAGTAGTAGTAGTAGCATCATGTTTTGATTATGATTATGATTATAAACATAATAATGATAATAATTTTCATTTTTCCTTAACATTACAATAATGATTAAATTACAATCATATGAAATATGATCACTGTTGTCATCATTATATTCATCCTCAACAGTGTTATTATTATTATTATTATTATTATTATTATTATTATTATTATTAGCATTAGCATTAGCATTATTGTTATTATCACCATAATTACTCTTAATATTATTATTATTACTATTACTGCTATTATCATTATCATTTGTTCATGATCATCATGATTATTATTACTATTATTAATGCTATTATTATTATGATTAATATCACTGGATTAATATCGTTATTACTATTGTTATTGATATTATTATAATTTACAAGAGTATTGTTAACATTTTCTCTAGTATTATCTCTGCTAGCATAGGTATTACTATCATTATTATCGTCATTATATACTGTTCATATACATACCATATATATAAAAATATACCATACAGGCTATACATACGTAACATTCGCTGCATGTTTATACGGATATGTAAGTTTCAGAACGATAAATACCTCTCATTTTATTATTGTTTGGCCTCATGGACAGACCGGACTTTGTATCCAGATGTGGGAGACTGTCATTAATGTTTGATGGAAAAGATTAACCGGATATTTTCCGGTGCCCATTTTGTTAATGTTCACTTATAAAATGTATATTTCGAATGATATCATGAATCAGATTTGCACATGAAACCGTATGTAGATACACGTGTGTGTGTGTGTGTGTGTGTGTGTGTGTGTGTGTGTGTGTGTGTGTGTGTGTGTGTGTGTGTGTGTGTGTGTGCATATAAATATATATATATATATATATATATATATATATATATATATATATATATATATATATATATATATATATATATTATATTGACATTCCTTCTCTTTTTTTTTTGCTACCAATAGCCCTATTATGAATTCAGTAAATAAAAGAGGTGTGTTGTTGACTATAGAAAAAAAAATTAACACAGCGTGTCTTTGCAAACCATTTCAAAAATCATATGGCCCTTGCGAAACACATGACATGCTTTTCATTTAGTGTTTGACTATTGTTACCTTAAAGGAGTGTTATTTTTGGTTAAATGTATGCAGTAGATATAACCATAGACAATCCAGTATTTTCGAAAATCCGCCACTGCTCAGGATTTTTAAATTCAAACCTGCATGTATATGTATGAACATATGTCTATATATATATATATATATATATATATATATATATATATATATATGTGTGTGTGTGTGTGTGTGTGTGTGTGTGTGTGTGTGTGTGTGTGTGTGTGTGTGTGTGTGTGTGTGTATCTGTGTGTTTGCACACACGCACACACAAATGTATTTTTGTATATATATTAACATATATATATACAAATATACATATATGTAGGTATGTATATGTATAAACATATACTTGTGAGTGTGCGTGTGTGCTTGTTCAGTTATACACACAACTCTGT
>NC_091576.1:27992571-27995071 GCF_042767895.1 Penaeus vannamei
CCCTCTGTCCTTTCTTTTCTCTCTCCATCTCCCTCTCTCCTTTCCTTTCTCTCTCCATTCCTTTCTCTCTCCATCTCCCTCTCTCCTTTTCCTAATTTTTTCCTCTCCCATCCCTCTTTCCTTTTCTCCTTCGTCCACGTCTTTCTCTGTCGACTCATTAGAACCTTCTTGCTGAAACAGTCACATCTCGAGGAGTCTAAGAAGCTCCTATGAGACACAAAACTTAGTTTAGTCTTGGTGACTCCTTCCCAGAGTTGCTTATTGCTTTTTTCATTATGTTATTCGTTTTATTTTTTTCGCATTTTCACACACACATACATGTATATATATACATATGTATATATATATATATATATATATATATATATATATATATATATATATATATATATATTTTTTTATATATATGTATACATACATATATATATATATATATATATATATATATATATATATATATATATGTGTGTGTGTGTGTGTGTGTGTGTGTGTGTGTGTGTGTGTGTGTGTGTCTGTGTGTGTGTGTATGTGTATGTGTGTGTGTGTGTGTGTAGATAGATAGATATGTATACACACACACACACACACACACACACACACACACACACACACACACACACACACACACACATATATATATATATATATATATATATATATATATATATATATATATATATATATATATATATATATATATATATCTGTGTGCGTGTGTGGGTGGGTATATATGATAGTTTGTTTTATAAATGCATGTATGCAGATGTAATACTGATCATAGATTCAAAATTATAAATTGCCCTTTTTGACATGAAAAGTTATAGAACAGAAATAAATTGTCCATCCATTCATATAAGCCTTTTCTTTTTTAGCTGCGAACTGCAATGGTGAAACTGTTATTCATTGTTTTATTATTTTTATTATTACCAACATAATAATCATTCGTATAGAGATGAAAATATAATTGGTTGTGGCGTTTTCTGTTATGAGTTCTCTCTCTCTTATTCTCTCTTTCTTTCTCTGTCTGTCTCTCTCTCTCTATCTATCTATCTCCCCCCCCTCTATCTATCTATCTATCTATCTCTAATTGATTTTTCCTATATAATCTGACTTCTCGAGTAGTAGAGTTTACAGGACTCTCGTCTAGTCCAAAACATTACTATTATCCCTAGGTACCCAGCGTGCCAAATTCCATACTGCAAATTATAGCCAAACATAATATATCACTAAAGATAAATGATATACGTCAAAGAAATCGAATAAATGAAAAGTCTCTCCAGACCCATTTGTACATATCTAAAACAAAATCCACAATTGTAGAAAGTTCTTCATCTTACGTCAAGTACTGTGGTGAAAAAAACATGCTATATTCATGGGCCAATGAGTCCGTAGCTCAACGGAAATAACCCTTAACAACCTCGAGGTTCAAGAAGGTGTAATGACCTTTGAGTAGTTGATGAGCGGAAGGGCTGGACTCTCTCTCTCTCTCTTTGAGGAAATTTCTTATTCTTTATTTTGAGAGAACGTAAAGGCACATTTTGGGATCAAAGGGACATTCGGGGATCTTTTTTGTCATTATTACCATTATTCACCTTTACGGTCATCATGTTTTTTATTACTACTTCTATCATTTTCATTGTAGCATCACCATTATCTTCGTCACCATCATTATCATCATCATTTTTATTTCCTTGTTCCTCATCAACATAAATATAGATATAAACACCAACATACACATCACCAAATGTTTTATCATGCTGGCTAGGTTTATTTATTTATTTATTTATTTATTTTGTGTGTGTGTGTGTGCGTGTGTATGTGTGTGTAAGTTTGTGCGTGCACGTACATATATAAGATAATTTTATATGAATTTGCTGAATATAAAGTGAATACATCCACACTGCATATATCCTATTTGATTAAGAAAAAGTTAATGATTAAAAACATACTGTCCACCCTCGAAAAGTAAATTCCTCTCACTGATAGAGCTTACGAGCTTCATTAGCAAAGAACTAATCATTATCTGGATAATTACATGTATGCTTTATGTTATCACGTAATAAGAGATAATAATTCTGCCATGAAATATCAGCCACCAATTGGATTAATTTCAGGCCATATATTTTAGCCATGAAAATCACATTCAAAGAAGACAGGGATTGGGGGAAAGAACGATAATGGAAGGACAGAGGATAGAGGAAGAAGGAGCCGGTGTTTTCACATGGAGTGCAAAGTTAATATTTTGGGAATGTCTGAAGGAGGGTATTTGTAAGAACGGGACAAAGGGAAGGGAAAGCACGGTATCTTCTGCAATCATTCACGCATATTTGCCAACGAAAGGGTACGCCTCTGTCACGAACGACGTGCGTGAAAGAGCCGACCTTTTGGGTATGGTAGGTTCAGGCACGTGCCCACTCGCAGGGAAATGTGCCCATTTCTCTACTTTTACCGTGGCAATCTCGTTAGTGCTTCCCTGTCATCACTGCACCCAACTGGATAT
>NC_091576.1:28000071-28002571 GCF_042767895.1 Penaeus vannamei
TACGCATATTTAGTGTACACATACACATAAACACACACACACACACATATATGTATGTGCACCCTTGTATGTATTTCCGATTGTGTGTGTCTCTGTGTCTCTGCGTGTGTGTGTGTGCGTATAACGATCAGAAAGAGGAAAGTGTTAGTAGGTTTGGCATCAACAAAGTTCTAAGCCGTAGTCGACGGCGCGACCCATCTTCGAGCAGCGTACCAAAAGGGTTAAGAACTTTAGCTAGAATGCAATTAACGTTGATTTTTCCCTTGAAATTCACAGCCGACTGACTGCCATAATCGTACTCCTTTAAATCTACGTGGTTTATGACGGTTAAGCGTCAAACAGCTGTCATAAAGTTCTCCAAATACCATATCTTTGGAATGTTTATACTTGTACGGTTCGGTGAATCGCCTTGATGTTGACAAAGGTAGAAGGGTGTGAATGAGAATGAATATCTTGAGCAACTGAGAATATATTTCTGATAAGGATATATTCCAAACCTTTTAAATACATATCTTGTATTGTGGAGATATTCATACTCATTCATGTATTTACTATAGTACCCTTTATCTTGTGGCATTGATACATATTCACTTATTTTAGATACCTGTGTGTGATTATGTGCTTCCTATGGATTAATAACATTAACTTTAATACCAAATGAGGGACATAAACGGGATTATTTTAATTCCACGACGACATTCATCACATTTCATTCACATTTCTGATTTTTACATGAACCGCATCTTACTCCAGCTGCCACTCTACCGATCCCAAAACATCAGTTATCCCTTTTTTTTTCTGAAGACTAGCATGTGTAGAGCCACTGAAACATCAAGTACGAGTCGACTATTTATTATTCCCTCTTTTTCTTCTTTACCTTACGAAAAAGCTGGAAAGATTACTATATAGAGTTCTTCAGAAGAGTTTTTGCAAAAAAAAAAAAAACTATTTAAACTTATCTTTCTTGATAGGAAGATAAGCCAATTGATGCAGAGACAAAATGGTAGATACACTGATATACTTAGTCATGTACAAAGATAAATCTTGAGAGATAGATTAATAGATGTACACACAAATAACCATATATATACATTAATGGGAAACTCCATAGGCAGATACACTAATGGATTTATTCATGTATGAATAGACTGAGATACCGTAGATGGACGTAACAATGATATACGCAAAGTTGGACCGAGGCGATGTCAGTAAATGAATATATAAACAGATCGATACAGCAGATCGATACATATATATCTTTATATATGTATATATATATATATATATGTATACATACATACATATATATATATATATATATGTGTGTGTGTGTGTGTGTGTGTGTGTGTGTGTATGTGTGTGTGTGTGTGTGTGTGTGTGTGTGTGTATGTGTGTGTGTGTGTGTGTGTGTATGTGTGTGTGTGTGTGTGTGTGTGTGTGTGTGTGTGTGTGTGTGTGTGTGTGTGTGTGTGTGTGTATATTCATAAAAGAAAAAGGGACACAGACAGGTAGATATATAAGGGCACACTGCACACAAGGACGTAGACAAAGGTACGTGTATTTGCGAACTGGGGATTCTAATTTTCCGCTTCATTCCAAAAGACACATGAAACTTAGACCTTGGATATCTGTCTGCATAAAATAACTTGAAACTCGATAGTGTTTGGAATGTGTGGGAAGGTATGCTATCCTGTCGGCCAAATTGTCCCCGGACTTCATCGCCCCAAAGCATGAATAGGAGAGAGCTTGTATATCACTGCGAGTATGCGTTGCTGTTTACGGCCGACGGAACTAGGGTTTAGTAAGATGGATTGTTGTCACGTGGATCAAAGAGAGAGAGAGAGAGGAAGGCGGAAATTAGACATATATACATATGTATATGTACGCACACATACACACACACACACACACACACAAATATATACATGTGTGTGTGTGTGTGTGTGTGTGTGTGTGTATATATATATATATATATATATATATATATATATATATATATATATATATATATATACACACACACACACATTCACTTGCGGGAATTGGAATCATATACTTGCCCTGAATATTTTTCACATTGCGCAAAGGAAAAATTAGTATGTATATATATATATATATATATATATATATATATATATATATATATGTATATATATATGTGTGTGTGTGTGTATGTGTGTGTGTGTGTGTGTGTTTGTGCGTATATGTATTTGCGTTTGCGTGTGTGTTTAGTGTACACATATTTAGTGCAAACATACACATAAAAACACACACACACACATATATATATATATATGTGTACCCTTGTATGTGTTTCCGATTGTGTGTGTCTCTGTGTCTTTGCGTGTGTGTATGTATGTATAACGATCAGAAAGAGGAAAGTGTTCGTAGGTTTGGCATCAACAAAGTTCTAAGCCGTAGTAGACGGCGCGACGCATCTTCGAGCAGCGTACCAAAAGGGTTAAGAACTTTAGCTCGAATGCAATTAATGTTGATTTTT
>NC_091576.1:28042571-28045071 GCF_042767895.1 Penaeus vannamei
TCATATTTAACGTGATCATTTAGGGCTAAGAACAGATGGTCATTTAGTTAATATTGAACTTAATATAAAGTTTGCTATTAGCAGAATTTAGTTACATGATGCAGTATCTATCTAGCTTCCCAAGGCTTATTTAACTATTAAATCAAATCTAAAAGAATCTGATATCAAATGAACTTGTCTGAAATAAAATTTTAAACCCCTGCAAGCTTCTACACTTCCAGCTCTTTCATTCGTTATTTATAAATCTTGATCATACAAAATGCTCTCATAAAATGGACGCCACTAATGGATAGCTTCTTAAATTTTCTTTTGAATTAAATCTAATATTAAAAAACTTCTTAAACGGTATGCATGGATTATTCATAAACACATATACACTACACCACATCCATTTCCTCAGAGAAAATAGCTAAATTACTTTATATAACTCGAAAAAAATAGCTAAATTACCCAATATAACTTGAAGAAAATAAATAAAATACAGTCAGAACGATCCTGGAGAAACAGTCCTACTTCCTCTTCAGAGAAAGATAAAATATTTTCCTTCCTCTGCTTCTGTGTATTCATTAACTTGCAAATGTAGATTGCATTTAGTGTTCACTCGCGTTAGATTAGGAATTTCTACTTAACCAAAGGAAAAATATTCACCGTTGGTAGGCTTTAAACTGAGCGTTATCAAGTGTGAGCTCAACGAATGTGGATTAAAATACGGTAGGGGTCCGTTTCGTCCTCGAAAGGCGCTGGTCAAAACTTTAAATTCTCCCCGAGTTTAAAGTACTTGTCTTTTTCTTGGAACTTGTATTTATTTTTTTTTCATTTTTTCTTATCTACTTATATTTTTTTTCGCTTTTTCACTTTTCATCTATTTATCATCATTATACCTAAAATTTAATTTAGTTGGAGAGGATATATATTCCGCAGGCATGAACAGGGGAAGATCTATATAAAGAGGAAATGGTATGTCAATGATGGTATATATATTTACACACACACACACACACACACACACATACACACACACACACACACACACACACACACACACACACACACACACACACACACGCACACACATATGTATATATATATTTACATATATACACATTCTATGTATGTGTATGTGTACATATATGTGAACACACACACACAAAACACATATAAATATAACCAGCAACATTCATCACGTTAACAGAAAACCAGACAAACACATAACCCTTTTTTATTATCTTCCAGCTCCTTTTTTCCTTTTCTTCCCAAGTCCATCTTGCTAACAGACATACAGGTCGCTTTATATCTCGCTCCCCGCCTCCACTGTTGCCAATAATCCTGATTGATGTTCGGTCTTAAAAAAGTTATTATGGCGTTCTACATATTTTTTCTTGCCTATATTTAAGATTCAAGCTCATCACGAATGTAGATTATAAGTATTTTAACTTTGGAAAAAAAAAAAACTACAGCCATAATTTCGTACTTTTTTACGTACTGTTGGAAAGAAATTGTGATCGGACTGTCAACGCGCCGTCTGATAGACCGTAAACATTTTCCATATAATAATCTGCAATGTTTTATTCATTTGAGTCGAGTATTAGTCCCATTTGCATTATATTTGGCAGATATTCTTTGATATTGGAATAACTTGTACATTTGGTAACAGTTATTGCAAAATTCCTCTTTGTGTGTGTGATCGTTACTAAAAAAAATATTTGACGGAAATGATAAAGGATCGAAATTATGATTATGGATATGATAGTATAATTCCTATCTAGATAATGTGATTTTTAAATGGGGATGAAATAGCACTTATCGCGATGGAAGCTATTACAACAAATATGATATGATATGATTATGATAATTATAGGCCTATTTATGAAAATGGTAATGGTAATAGTAGTACCAGTAGTAATGATAAAAGTTATAATAAGGATAGCAATTGCAATTATGATCATAATTATGATAATGATGATAATCATGTTGATAATCATGCTGATAATCATAATAATAATAATAATAATAATAATAATGCCAATACTACTAAAAATAAAACTAGTAATAATGATGATGATGACAATGATGATAATAAAGCTAATAATAATAAAAATAAGGGTACAAATATTTCATATCAAAATGGCAACACAACCATCTCTTCTTATACGTCAATCTTACAGCAAGAACGAAGAAAAATAAGACAATTTGTTCGGGACAATCAGTAAGTATTGAGTGAGGTCGACGCAAATCCCCTACCCCCCCTCCTCCCCTGCAAAAAAAAAAAAAAAAAAAAAAAAGTGGGCGGTTCCAAGGAAGAAAAATTGACGAAAGGAAGTCAGAGATAAAAGGTATTGGTGCCCATCCTTGCAGAGTGGGGGAGGAGCGGCGAAGAGGAGAAAGAGGAAGAGAGATAGAGAAGGATGGATGAGGGAAAAGGGGAATACTTAGAGAGGGGGAGGGGGGGGGGGGGGTTGGAAGATAGCGTTAAGGCAGATAGATAAATAAGAGAGTTACA
>NC_091576.1:28052571-28060071 GCF_042767895.1 Penaeus vannamei
CTATCTAGGATTAACATTGTGAGGGCTCATAATTCCCCATCTGGCCTGACTCATTCCTAATTACAGGGGGATGAGCCTAGCACTACAAATAATATGCATGGTGGCCTCAAATTGAATTTTCACAGAGGCTATTTTTTCCCTGTTCCCCTTGATTGGTTAGAAGCCTCACACACACACACACACACACACACACACACACACACACACACACACACGCACGCACGCACGCTCGCACGCACGCACGCACGCACACACACACACACACACACACACACACACACACACACACACACACACACACACACACACACACACACATACACACACACACACACACACACATACACACACACACACACACACACACACACACACACACACACACACACAGCACGCACTCACACACACACACTCACATATATATACATATAAACGTATTTTTATGTATTCAGTTATCAATGTGAATTTGGCAAATTGATATTAATTGTAGCATGTGCCCAATAAGCGATCAGCTGATGACACACTACATTCATTAGCATCATTACTATTATCATCATTATCACCATTATTGCTATTATTATTATTATCATCATATTCTTACTTTTACATTTATCATCATCATCAGGTGATGCCTAAGGACTATTTTTGTTGCATTTGAAGTATTTGAAGAGATCGTAGGAGACAGTAATCTAACAGATATGTTGGTTATATCAACCATCCAATATATATTAGAACAAACTCACGTTCATTCGCGTGTGAAAGAGACAGATATAGGTAGAAACACACACACACACACACACACACACACACACACACAGAAAGAGAGAGAGAGACAGACAGAGACAGACAGACAGACAGACAGACAGACAGACAGACAGACAGATAGAGAGAGAGAGAGTGAGAGAGAGAAAGAGAGAGAGAGAGAGAGAATGATAGAGATAGAGAGAGAGAATGATACAGATAAAAAAATAAATAAAAAGACAGAGACAGAGTGAGAGAGAAAGAGAGAGCAGAGAGGTAGAGAGAAACACAAAAATCACTAGTACACAAAAAAACGCAAACACAGAAATACACAAAAGGGAAACGCGGTACAGCATCCATCACAGTTACATTTACATTTCGGATCATGTTTTATTTTCTTCTAAGAATGAGAGTTACCATCTCACAGAACCTATCCAAAGTTCTCGAAATGGCTGCCTGACCACTGACGCCGTTGTGGAAGCTGCGAGAATTAAATCAATGGTTTCGATAGTCCATTGATGTAAAGTGATCAGGATTTCTCTTATATATGTATGTGTGTGTGTGTGTGTGTGTGTGTGTGTGTTTGTGTGTGTGTGTGTGTGTGTGTGTGTGTGTGTGTGTGTGTGTGTGTGTGTTTGACGGTTTCAGAACGTTTCAGTTATTCACGTTATTGGCACGCTTCATTATCAGAATTGTTGTAATAATAATGATAACTATAATCATTATTATCATTATTTTCGGTATCTATATTGTTGTTACAATAATTGTAATTGTTACTACATTTAGTAGCATTAACATCATCATTATCACCATTATTATTATTATTATTAGCATATCATTATTACTGTTTTAACATTTATCATCCTAATCATTATCAGTATTATTGCTATTTTTTATAATCATCACCAGCTTCATTATTATAATTATCATATTATTATAATTATAAAAAAAAATATGACTAAGAATTATCATGATTATGATTATCCCTATCATCATCATAGGTATCAGTATTTTTATCATTATTATTGTTATAATTTTCTTTTTTGTCATTATTGTTATTATCATTATTACCATTGTCATCGTTATCCTTCAACTAAAAGTAAAGAAAAAAACGCGCAAAATATCTAGATCCAAGACCAGCAGCCCAGAAATCCCATCAAATCAGCATCCTTAGAACAATATTCTCCTTCATGAGAAGACTTCCTCTCCGCTCATTTTAATACCTGTCACCGGACGCGTATGTCAGGCGCTGCGTGTAACTGTAAAAAAAAAAAAAAAAAAAAAAAAAAAAAAAAAATGGGGGCAATAACAGCCCTTCCCCCATCCATAACAGCCCATTTTTCTGCAGCCTGGCTAACCGTCCGCCCCAAAAACGCCCTTGCGAGGCTGTTCGAGCGCCCGCAGACATCTTCAGACAGCAATGTGAAATCTGTGATAAATTCTATTACTTTCCCCAAGCGCTTCGTCTCTTTTGAAAAGTGGCGAGAGTTCTTTTCTTAGCAAGGCTTGAATATCTTTGCTTTATGTAACGTGAGATTCCTTAATGTTTCAGCCTGTTTTCGAATGGGTTTGTAGTCGTTCTTGGGATCCTTTCCTTTTCTCTTTTAAGGTGGGTTTCGATTTTGTTCTTTTTTTTCAGTTTTCAGTTTTATTAAGACTTCGTTCACTTCACTGCGTTTCAGAAGATGGTAATTTTATTTTTTTCTCTATCCTCTATCTACCTCCTTTCTATCTATCTATCTATCCCGTAATGTAGCCGGTTCCCAGATCATAGAGAGCGGCTAAATTTCGTTGCATCACTCGTGCCAAATTTCACGCCTGTCCAATAAATGTTGCAAAATGGTGGAACATTACATTTACGCTGAAGCTCAATGCACTCACCCATGTACAGCCCCTTTGTCGACGCCGTCTGGCAAGATATTACATTTCCTTTTTTTATTCTTTAGTTTTTATTGGAGACTTACAATACACACACACACACACAAACACACATTCACTCACTCACTCACGCACTCACTCACTCACTCACTCACTCACACACACACACACACACACACACACACACACACACACACACACACACACACACACGCACGCACACGCACACACGCACACGCACGCACACACACATATATATAAATAGGTTTGAATGTTTGGGAGTGTGCTGGTTGACATATCTGCGTGGCCGTTTCAGGGAGATACTATTTATTGTTTCATATATTTATCTAATAAGATGAAATAACATTCGAGACCAGCCAACTTGTAAAAAAAAAAAAAAAAAAAAAAAAAAAAAAAAAAAAAAAACTATTTCTCCTTCTTTCCTCAACAATATTATGCCAGACGAACATAGCAAAGACAAAGGAAAGAAAAAATAAAAGAATGTAAGAATATAAAAACGTAAGAAAAAGAGAGGAGGAGGGTAAAGAAATAGCAAGAACTCTCTCCTTGTTTGCTATAAAGAGAATTCCAGAAAAAACACACACAAAGGAAAAAAAAAACATATAAATATATAAGAAAAAAGGGGATGAAAATAACAAGAATTCTCTCCTTCTTTGCTATAAACACGCACACAAAGAAAAAATAAATATAAATACATATATACATAAGAACAAAAATGTGGGCAAAAATAACAAGAATTCTCTCCTTGTTTGCTATAAGGAGAAGACCCCTTAGTATTCATGGCTGCAAGGGAAGAGGGATCCAATCACGACTTTCCGCGGAAGGTTTTAGAAGGGTTACTCTTTCCCATTCTGGCTTTTTTGAGTCGATGGCTTTTGCTGTTATCGAAGATATTTTTTTTGGGGGGGGAAGGGGGAGGGGGTGGAAGAAAGGGGTAGGGGGGGGCCGTTCGTTTACGGGGTTTGGTAGTGGCGGGGGTTATCTGATGTTAATAAGATGGTCGTGTTATATTTTGTATGATATTTTGTATTAAGAAAAAATAATATTTTCTATTTTTTTTTAGATAGGTATATAGATAGAAATACGAGCGCAGATAAGGAGATACGCAGAATCAAACACGGAAAACACACACACAAACACAAAAACACACACGTACACAAACAAACACACACACACACAAACACTCACACAAACACACATACAAACACACACAAACACACACACAAACACAAACACGCAAACACACACACACACATAGAAACACAAAACACACATAAACACACACACACAAACACAAACACGCAAACAAACACACACAAACACAAACACGCATAATAAATAAATAAATAAGTAAACAAAGGAAACAAATTCAAAAGAATATAAATGAATAAGAGACACAAGGAACTACACATCTCGAAGCAGCAAGACAGGATCTCACACGTCAATATCTCTTTCATTATGCAACTTAAGAGAGATCAAGTGCCATTGATTTGAAGCATTGTGTAATATGCGCACAATGAAGTTGAGTGTGCGTGAAGCAGAGAGGTGAGGAAGAGAGAGAGAGAGGGGGGGGGAGGAGAGAGAAAGAGAGAGGGGGGAGGAGAGAGAGAAAGAGAGATGGTGGGGATAGAGAGAAAGAGAGATGGTGGGGATAGAGAGAAAGAGAGATGGTGGGGATAGAGAGAAAGAGAGATGGTGGGGATAGAGAGAAAGAGAGATGGTGGGGATAGAGAGAAAGAGAGATGGTGGGGATAGAGAGAAAGAGAGAGGGGGAAGGAGAGAGAGAAAGAGAGAGGGGGGAGGAGAGAGAGAAAGAGCTAGAGGGGGCGGGGGAGGGAGGGAGGGTGTGTGAGAGACAAAAAAATAAGATAAGAGAAAGAGAAAGTAGAGAGGTGTGTGAGAGAGAGAGGAGGGGGGGAGAGAGGGAAAAAGATAGATAGATAGAGAGAGAGAGAAGAGAAAGAGACAAAAAATAAGATAAGAGAAAGAGAGAGAAGAGAGAGGTGTGTATGAGAGAAAGAGGGAGAGAAGGGGAAGGGAGAAGAGGGAGGTATGAGAGATAAAAAGGGAGAGAAAAAGAGAGGTATAAACATCCGCACAAAGTGAAACTCAAACCAATGACAAACAAATAAACAGCAATACGAAAAACTAAACAAGATAACGTATTGAAGAACACAAATACGATCCGGTAACCACATACTCCTTTCGTACCCTTATAGTACTTATTCTTAGTTCAAGGAAAATCTATCCACCGATTCCTCCTTCTCCTTGAACGCATCAAACCCACGACTTCCCTTGCCGCTCCTCAACCCCAGGGGACGCCAGGCATACGTCGGCGGAACCTCGAAGTCGCTTTAAACTTAGTGCAGCATTTTAACATTCTGAATAGATATACAAATAAGAAACGGAACTTCCGCTGAGAGTCGTTAACTTAACTGCTGCAGATTTGAAGTTTAGCCTCGACCTCCATTAGTATGTAAGATTTTTTTTTTTTAATTTAACTTTTTTTTTATTATCTTTCTTTTTTTCTGCACAAGGATTAGTAGTTTGAGTGCATCTGCGAATGCTAATTCTCGCGGTTATCTTGTAGAAGGATTGGTATATAATGTTACAAACACACATGCATCAGTGAGTGTGAGGGTGTGCTGGGTGATGTGTAAATAAGTATACTGAATATTATATAAACATTTATATATATATATATATATATATATATATATATATATATATATATATATATATATATATATATATATATATATATATTGCGTGTGTGTGTGTGTGTATGTGTATGTATATGCATATATATATATATATATATATATATATATATATATATATATATATATATATATATATATATATGTGTGTGTGTGTGTGTGTGTGTGTGTGTGTGTGTGTGTGTGTGTGTGTGTGTGTGTGTGTGTTTATACACACACACATACACACATATATATGCCTACAGTATATCTCTTTTTATCTTTACTCATCTATCTGGATGTCTCTCTCTATTCATCAATCTGTTTATTTGTCTACACATATGAAGTACGCATCTGAAGATCCAAGTATTTTAACAATAAAAACGTATATTCTTCCTTTTCTCGACTCCATCTCTACCTGCGAGGCTTCCTTTTACCCTGGTTGCAGTTCGTGAACGTTTTCTCCGCCTCTTTCCCTCTGAATGTTCTGGAACAGTGCCAAACTCACGGTTATATTAATGACGGCAAAGCGTCCGTTTTCGATGCATCAAAGCAACTCCGAACCCTTATGGCGGACCGCCCTACTTAAACATTTCTCTCCGCTTTTCTTTCTGTTTTTCTCTTTCTCTATTTTCCCTCTTGCCATTTTCCGCGTTCCCTGCTCATTACTGATGCGGCAAAATAAAACTTTCGTCCCCGTCTACCGGTTCAATTTGGTCATTTCACCAAGTGTTTTCAGCAAACTTGCGAAGGGCAGTAAAATGGTCCCTTTTGGGTTGAAATCATTGCTTTTGGGTTATGATTCCAACGATAACCATTTAGAGTGAGTGTTATTTTTTTTTCTGGAAGCCTGAGGAATGAACACTGGTATTTGTTATAGGAAACCCAAGCAAATAGGCATCAGACATGTTTTTTTATGTAATTCAAAACTTTTACTAAAACTGGTTATGCCGCGTATTGTTAATTATAACGGGGAAAAAATATTTCAAACATTTTCAGCATCAATTTGTGAAATATTTCTGCCAGTCTGTTTATCTATCTATGAATAAGAAGTCCTATAAGAATCGAGCACTTGAAGGTTCACCCACACTTCAGTGCACTGGAAACTTTATTATTACTGCAAATGACTCGTGTGAAATGACTTGTGTGTGTATGTGTGTGTGTGTGTGTGTGTGTGTGTGTGTGTGTGTGTGTGTGTGTGTGTGTGTGTGTGTGTGTGTGTGTGTGTGTGTGTGTGTGAACGTACAGCCAAAGTAGAGTCTGGCAAAATGCAGCAGTGCAGGAGTAGCAGACGCCTTGGTAACTGTGAGTAGTTTACTGGTGTGTGAGAGATATACAGCTGACGGGCAGAGATTTAGTACGGTCAAAATGCTGTCTGTTTGTCTGTCTGTCTGTCTGTCTGTCTGTCGCTCACAGGCGCCCTTATATACATAGATTATACAAAATATCTAAATTATTGCGCACGTGAACGGAAGCTGCATGGGCAGGATGCTCTTGTGTAGACAGAGTGACGTCAGAGAAAGGCCCAGGAGTCACTTCCTCTGGCCAGCTGGTAGGAAGGCCTAGTATTTGTAGATCAGTATTATTATACAAGATGTGTGATATGTTCATAGCGTTGTGGGAGTAATGGGTAATAGTAGTGCATGTAATGGGTTTACATAAATGTAGCGCGTGGCTCCGAGTGTAAAGTATGGTATCATATGAGATCATTGCTGTGTAAGTGAGTCTATGTGCATATGTGAGTGTGTGCGTGTGTTTGTGTCTATGTGTTTATGTGTGTATGTGTGTGTGTATGTGTATGTATTTGTGTGTGTGTATGTGTATGTATTTGTGTGTGTGTATGTGTATGTATTTGTGTGTGTATGTGTATGTGTTTGTGTGTGTGCATATATACATACATGCACACACACACATACACACACACACAGACACACACACACACACACACACACACACACACACACACACACACATATATATATATATATATAAATATATATATATATATATATATATATATATATATATATATACATGTATATATATATATGTATATATGTATATATATATATATATATATATATATATATATATATATATATATATATATATATGCATATATGTATTAGAGATAGTTTTACGAAAAACTGTCTCGAGCAAA
>NC_091576.1:28085071-28087571 GCF_042767895.1 Penaeus vannamei
AATAGAAGAACCAATAAAAGAACAACAAAGAAAGACTAAATAAATAAAAGACCAGAAAGCCCCCCCCTCTCTCTCTCTCCCTAAAAAAAAATCCCCAAGAAATAAGAAAAAATCGAAGAGAAAACCAAAAATCAAAATGGAAAGACCGAAAAAAGAAGAAAAAAAAGAGCAAAAATACCTCGCCTTCCTCTCCGGGATTCCAAACAGAGCGCCCACGCATCCATCTCCCTCCATCACGGCGCCCCGACCCACGGTGCCGCCGGGGAAGCTGTCGCCGCCCGCACCCCCCCCCCCCTTCATCCCGCCACCCCCTTCCCCGCCCTTCCCTCCTCCCCGCCCTTAAAGTCTACTCCTTGCCGTTCTTCCCCCCACTCTGTCCCTTTCCTCCTCCCCGCCCTAAAATCCTACCCTTCTCCCCCCCTTCCCTCCTCCACACCCTTAAAGTCTATTCCTTGCCGGCCTTACCCCCCCTCTCCCCCTTCCCTCCTCCCCGCCCTAAAATCCTACACTTCTCCCCCTTCCTTCCTCCCCGGGCTTAAAGTGTACCCCTCGCCTCCCTTCCCCCCCTCTCCCCCTTCCCTCCTCCCCGGCCTTAAAGTGTACCCCTCGCCGGCCTTTCCCACTTTCCCCTTCTCTCCCTTCCCTCTTTCCTGCCCTTAAAGTCTACCCCTCCCCGTCCTCCCCCCCCATCTCCCCCTTCCCTCCTCCCCGCCCTTAAAGTGTACCTCCTCCCCGCCCTTAAAGTATACCCCCTCACCCTGAATCCCTCATCCCTCACTCTTTCCCTCCCTGCCGCCTTCACCCCTCTCCTCTTCCCTTCCTCCCTTCCCCCCTCCCTACTGCCCTCGCCCGCCCTCCACCCCACCCCCTTCCTCCCCCCTCACTTCTTTTCTACCCTTCTCCTCCCCCCTTCTACCCCCCCCTTACCTCCTCCCCCTACCCGATGCCCTCACCCCCCCCTTCCACCCTTCCCCCCTCCTCACTCCCCTCCACCCCCTCCCCCCATTCCATCCTTCCCCCCTCCACCCCCTCCCCACGCGAGAGTGCAGCCGCTGTTCCAGGTTTCAATCTGGGGCGGGGATGGATAGGGGGGGGGGGGAGGGGATGCTGTTCTTTGATTTATCGTTTGTTTGTTTGTGAGTTTGTCTGATTGGTTTATTATTGTTTTCTTTGCTCCTATCATTCTCTCTCTCTCTCGCTCCCTCGGGTTTTCCTTATATTTTATCTCACTGTATTTAAGGATGAATTTGTATTTCTTTGTGTATTTATCTATATTCATTTATCTATTGATATATATTGTATTCATGTATATATGTATGTATTCATGTATTTATTTTTGTCTTTGTTTGGGGTAATGGTCGCTGGTGTTTGATTTACTTTCTTTATTCTATTTATTTAGTATTCCTTTGTTTATCTATTTCTACTATATAATAATTGTCGTGTATTATTTGCGATTTCTTTTTATGTTCTATTTTTTTTGTTTATTAACATCTTTCTGTTATATAATAAATTTCGTTTACCATTTATTTTATTTTTGTGCATTGATTTATTTCTATCATGTAGTCATTTTGGTTTCTTCTTTATGATATCTATCTATTTTCTATCATTGTTTGTGTATTCCTGTATTTCTATTTTATAATCATTTCCGTTTATTCTTTAAGATTTCTATTTATTTCCTTTTTTTTTATCCATTCATCTCTATCATATAATCATTTCCGTTTATTGTTTAGGATATCAATTTACTTGATATTATTTTGTGTATTCATTTCTTTCTGTCTATTCATTCGTTTGTTCGCTTTTCTTTCTTTCGGGGATGTGCAATTGTGATATATTGTGTATGTGTGTGTGTGTGTATGTGTGTGTGTGTGTGTGTGTGTGTGTGTGTGTGTGTGTGTGTGTGTGTGTGTGTGTGTGTGTGTGTGTGTGTGTGTGTGTGTGTGTGTGATTTGGTGTCGGACATGAAGATTGAAACAGCAATCCATATCGTATATTCAGAATTACAGCTTTATATCGTTGTCCATCGTTGTCATAACAAGAGTTGACAAAGAAAATACAAAAGAAAAAAAAATCTATGTATCCATCTATCTCTTATACAAATAACCACACACACACCAACACACACACACAAATACGAAAGTGTTTGTGTGTTTAAACCATTCTCCCTGTGTTTTTACCTCTCGTTTCCCCTCACAATCAGATTCTCGCATAACCTAACAAGACGTCGCCAAGAAAAAGAAAAGACAAGAAAAAAAAGCAAGAAAATGCAGTTACCTGGTCGGTTTCTGGTGAATGGTCGGGTTTCCTTCGCCTAAAACTCCCGGGAGAACAGAGGAACCACAGTCAAGAGAGTGAGGTTGCTGTGGTGAGGTTGGGCGGAAGGGTTGCCAAGCCTTAAAATGCGGAGTTTGTGGTGTATGTATGCACACACGCATATATTTATATACATATATATACATACATATATGTGTGAATGTGTGTGTGTATACTGTATATGTACACA
>NC_091576.1:28194924-28209924 GCF_042767895.1 Penaeus vannamei
TTATTGTTATCATTATCCTAGTTATTATTATTATTATTATTGCCATACTTATTATCATTACTTTTGTTGTTATCATTATCCTAGTTATTATTATTATTATTATTATTGCCATACTTATTATCATTACTTTTGTTATTATCATCATCATCATCATCATTAGTATCATTCTAAATACTACTACTACTACAGCTATCATTATCATTATTATTATTATTATTATTGATATTATCATTACTATTATCATTATCGTTATTATTATTATTAATATGATTATGATTATCATCATTATAATTTTCGTTGCTATCACCGTTGCATTTTTTTATTATCATTGTTATTAATGTTATTATTATTTTGTTTTTGTGTTATCATTATCAGTATCATTATTATATTATTATCATCATCATTATTATTAGTTTCATTATCATTATTATATCAGTGTCATTAATGTTATCAATATCGTAAATATTGCCACCATTACTATTATTATTACCATCACTACTATTATTATTCTCATTATTATTGTTATCAATAAGATTATGATTATCATCATTATCATTATCGTTACTACCACCGTTAATAATATATATTTTTTCATATCATTGTTATCATCATCATCATTATTTTTATCCTCATCATTAGTATTATTAGCATTATGACCATTGTTATTATCATCATTACCATTATTGTTATCATTATAACTGATATCAATATGATTATGATTATCTTCACCATCATTATTATCATTATCGTTCCTATCACCGTAACATATATTTTTTTTTTTCCTTTTATCATCATTATTATTATTATGACTACCATTATTGTTGTTATTATTATTGCTATTGTCTTTAATATTACCATTATCATAGTTATTACCATTATTGTTATTCCTATTTCCATAATTATCTTTATCATTATCATGATTTTTATTATTAATATTATTATTATTATTATCATTACCATTATCATTAATAGGATCATTCTTCTTATTATTATCATTATTATTATCATTAATAGGATCATTTATCATAATCATTACCATCATTTATCACGACCCTTATTACCATTATTCATATCATTACTCTCATTTATCATAATCTTTTTCATTATCATTCTGAAATGCCAATATATAATGGAATATTCATTTCATTAAGGTTCGTCATATTTTTGGAATCTATTTAGACTAGATTAAATTAATTAATCAAATGCATTTGCATAAGGAAAAAAAAAAAGATGAAAAAAAAAACAATATAATTACTTTCCACTTTCTACACCTCTTTCTTAAAGGTGAAAGTGAATGTTACATAGTTTACCCGATGACGTATGCTAGACAAATTCACTGAGGCTAAGGGGCCGTCAAACACCCTTAAAAACCCTTAATATTTGACCCAAGTTGAACATTCGAGGTACCACACGGAACTATTATCAGAGTTTCGTACAAGTCCCCCGGAATATGGAATAACAATGCCAAACCAATTCCCTGCTGCTTAGGGACCGCCAGAAAGCCCTTAAATGAGCCCTTAGTTCATATTTAACCTAGGTTAAATATTCGATACATGTACATCTATTTCTCTATCTAAATCTTTACACATCTCTAAATCAAGTTCCGTCTCTGTATCTCTCTCTTTCTCTTTCCTATCTTCCTTTTGCCCCTATCCCCCTCTCCTTATCCCTCACACTTGTCTGTGTGTTTATGTGTCCTTCTCTTTCCTATCTTCCTTTTGCCCCTATCCCCCTCTCCTTATCCCTCACACTTGTCTGTGTGTTTATGTGTCCTCTTTCCTATCTTCCTTTTGTCCCTATCCCCCTCTCCTTATCCCTCACACTTGTCTGTGTGTTTATGTGTCCTCTTCCCTATCTTCCTTTTGCCCCTATCCCCCTCTCCTTATCCCTCACACTTGCCTGTGTGTTTATGTGCATGTGTTGAAGTGTGTGTGGGATGTAAGGTTAGGGCTTAGGGATAGACGCTGGACAGAGACAGGAGTCGTGAGCGATGTCCTCCAGACCTCGTAATGTCACTGTTATTACATAAATAGCTAGACATCTGTACACTAAATTGTTTTATATTGCTATGTCGAGAATAAAAGGTATCAAAAACGTTTTGAAAAATAGGAGGAAGAATTATCACAATGCTGACATGATATGAATAAATTAATTTTGCTTTCATGGAATATCGAACTATGTCATGGATTAGTTTGCTGCGTTTACACCAAGCGAATCGAATCGATTCAATTCGGGAAGAATCATTTGGCTCGATTTATTTTGAATCAGCAGAGTTGCAACCGATCGTGATGCCATATATATATATATATATATATATATATATATATATATATATATATATATATATATATATATATATACACACACACACAGACGCCCATATGTACATATATATAAATATATAAATAAACATACATATATATATATATATATATATATATATATATATATATATATATATATATATGTGTGTGTGTGTGTGTGTGTGTGTGTGTGTGTGTGTGTGTGTGTGTGTGTGTGTGTGTGGTTTTCATTGCATATATATATATATATATATATATATATATATATATATATATATATATATATATATATATATATATATATAAGCAAGAATATTTAGAACATAGGTTTAATTCAACTACATATGCTATGATATTAGACAGATTTTTGTTTAAAAACGTAATGAATATAAAGGGTCTGTATGAATAGCCTTCACTGAAGGACAAAAACATTCTCTTGAAAGAAGTGAAGAATTATTACTGTACACACTATTAGTTAAGCTGATAATAATAACAGTAGCCTTGAACATCGTAGTCATTAAACGGAACAGTCATGAATCAAGACAAAAATAGCAAAATTATTGTAATTTGACAAATACATCAATCAAAAGCAAATGCTCTGAGTATGCCCGACAGATGGCGAATGAAGGCGAGGAGCTTCTCCCTTGTGTTCTCTGCCTCAGTTTGGTTTTGTAAATGTATATAGCTTTAAGTTCCCCGCATTTGTTGACGTGGTGTCAGTGTAGCAAGCGGGATTTAGGCATTGTACTCAAGCCAAAGTATTAATAATGTCACAACGGGACAGGGGATCGATAGAGCAAGTTCTCCTCATGAGCAAGTTCTCCTCATGAGCAAGTTCTCCTCATGAGCAAGTTCTCCTCATGAGCAAGTTCTCATGAGCAAGTTCTCCTCATGAGCAAGTTCACCGCATGAGCAAGTTCTCCTCATGAGCAAGTTCTCCTCATGAGCAATTCTTCTCATGAGCAAGTTCTCCTCTTGAGCGAGTTCTCATGAGCAAGTTCTCCTCATGAGCAAGTTCTCCTCATGAGCAAGTTCTCCTCATGAGCAAGTTCACCTCATGAGCAAGTTCTCCCAATGAACAAGTTCTCATGAGCAAGTTCTCCTCATGAGCAAGTTCTCCTCATGAACAAGTTCTCCTCATGAGCAAGTTCTCCTCATGAGCAAGTTCTCCTCATGAGCAAGTTCTCCTCATGAACAAGTTCTCCTCATGAACAAGTTCTCTTCATAAGCAAGTTCTCCTCATGAGCAAGTTCTCCTCATGAACAAGTTCTCCTCATGAACAAGTTCTCCTCATGAGCAAGTTCTCCTCATGAGCAAGTTCTCCTCATGAGCAAGTTCTCCTCATGAGCAAGTTCTCCTCATGAGCAAGTTCTCCTCATGAGCAAGTTCTCCACATGAGCAAGTTCTCCCCATGAGCAAGTTCTCCTCATGAGCAATTTCTCCTCATGAACAAGTTCTCCTCATGAGCAAGTTCTCCTCATGAACAAGTTCTCCTCATGAGCAAGTTCTCCTCATGAGCAAGTTCTCCACATGAGCAAGTTCTCCCCATGAGCAAGTTCTCCTCATGAGCAATTTCTCCTCATGAACAAGTTCTCCTCATGAACAAGTTCTCCTCATGAACAAGTTCTTCTCATGAGCAAGTTCTCCTCATGAGCAAGTTCTCCACATGAGCAAGTTCTCCCCATGAGCAAGTTCTCCTCATGAGCAAGTTCTCCACATGAGCAAGTTCTCCCCATGAGCAAGTTCTCCTCATGAACAAGTTCTCCTCATGAACAAGTTCTCCTCATGAGCAAGTTCTCCTCATGAGCAAGTTCTCCTCATGAGCAAGTTCTCCTCATGAGTAAGTTCTCCTCATGAGCAAGTTCTCCTCATGAGCAAGTTCTCCTCATGAGCAAGTTCTCCTCATGAGCAAGTTCTCCTCGTGAGCAAGTTTTCTTCATGAGCAAGTTCTCCTCATGAGCAAGTTCTCCTCATGAGCAAGTTCTTCTCAGGAGCAAGTTCTCCTCATGAGCAAGTTCTCCTCATGAGCAAGTTCTCCTCGTTCTGTTCCACACCGCATGGGCTCGTCACCACAACCATCTAGCGTCTCGGCTGAAGAACATCAATCCTTCCTGGAATGATGAAGAGCTGTTCCAGGAGGCCCGCCGAATCGTGGGCGCTCAGCTCCAACATGTTACCTACAACGAGTACTTGCCGCCCATCTTCGGTATGTCCCATATCAGGCAAAGCATATGCAACTTATTTCCTTCTCAGGTTATTAGACAAATAAGTATATGAAATTGGAGGTATAAATTCATATACACACAGATATGGACATATGATAACAGAAGTGCATGCATGAATTGTCTTGCAGGTGAGAACATCATAAAAGACTCTAAGCTGAAACCCTTGAAGAACAAGAAACGAAAGAACTTTTACATACCTGATAAGAGCGCTGCCATCAGTGCTGAATTTGCAACTGCTGCCTTCCGTTTTGGACACAGTCAGATTGCTGTGAGTTGAACCTTCATGTTGATTCTCTTATCTTCTGAGGCATTTTTTTCCCATTATGTGAATTGATATACTTTTCGTGTATTTTCTTTTAGATAAAGTTCTCGAGTTTCATGATAATGATATAATGATAAAAGTTGTAATAATATTGATAATAATAACGATAATAATGATAACAATGTTGATATTAATAATGATAATTAACAATGATAACAAACAAAAAAGAAATAATGATAATGAAAATGATAGTAATAATCATGAAAATAATAATAATGATAGTGGAAATGATAATAATGACTATTATGGTAATAGGAATAATAATAATGATGATTATAATAATAGTAATGATAATTGTAATAATGATGCTAGTGTTATTCATATTCATATTATTATTATTATTTTTATTAGAATCATCAACATTATCATTATTTTGGTCAACATCATTATTATTATCATCAATATTATCAATGATAATGAAAATTATTATGATAATAATGAATATAATAATTAGTGATAATAATATTAATGATAGTAATAATAAAATAGATGACAATGATAACGATAATAGCAAGAACTATAATAGTAATAATAATAATAACAATAACAATAATAATAATAATAATAATAGCAATAGCGATAATGAAACTACAAATTATTGGACCAATGTTTTACCTTTTTTTCTCTTCACTTTTCTCTCTCTTTTCGAGTTTTTTTTCTCGTTGATACTCTTTTATCTTCGTTACTTTCCGAAAAGATTCGACTCGACACGCAGAGGGACTTCTCGTCGAACGCTGAAGCAGGGTAAGAAAATCTTTCTTTTAAATATTTAGAAAGAGAAAAGGAGAAAGAGACGAGGGGAGAAAGGGGTGGGAAGAGGGAGAGAAAGAGAGAAAGAAAGATAGATGGATAGCTAGTGAGAGAGAGAGGGGGTGGGGGGGGGGGGAAACGAAGAAAAGAGAGAGGTAGAGAGTGACATACATATGCCTCTATCAGTCTATTTATATCTATACGTATCGGTATGAATATGTATATATATATATATATATATATATATATATATATATATATATGTATATATATATATATATATATATATATATATATATATATATATATATATATATATACATGCACACACACACACACACATACACATACACATACACATACACACACACACACACCCACACACACACACACACACACACACACACACACACACACATATATATATATATATATATATATATATATATATATATATATATATATATATATATATATATATATATATATATACATGTTCATCCTTGAGACGAGAAAAACACAGCTATATAATGAGATACTAATTCCACAGTACTGAACCCTATTTCTTTTTTTTTCTCTTTTTTTACCTAAAAAGCATGCACCAAGTATCTGCTTTCACAAGATCCTCAAGCTCAACACCCGGGCAATGCACAACGCGGTCCTTCTCGATCCCACCGCCAATTTCTAGCCAAGGTTTTGTTCAGACGGAAACCCTTTACGTGACCCGGGTCCAAGGCGTCGGCAAAGGGCTGTTCTAGGCAGGGAGATCGAAGCCCCCCCACCTTCTGTACTCCCCTCCCCTCCCCTCTCCCCGCTCCTCTATGTAAAGCAGCGTTATGAGTTTGGAATGAAAAGGGAGGGCATATATTGCTCGTCTTGATCATGATGCATTTCTCTTGATGTCACTAAATCTTCGAAGTTGCTTTTAGGGGGAAACGCTCTGTTGGTTGATGAAGGAGTTTATCACTGCAATCATGATAAAATTATCCTTAAGACACACATATATTTGTATATATATATATATATATATATATATATATATATATATGTATATATATACATATATATATGCATATATACGTTCATTTATATAAATAAATGTGTATCTGTATGTGTGTTCGTTTGTACGTACGAAAGGTCTTTAGTTCCCACGCCCGAACCAACGTCGGCGATCCCCTCAGCATGGACGGTCACTTAGCTCCGATCTTCTCGACTGGTCACCTGTGAGTAAACCTTGTACGGTCTCCATTTTTTCATGGTACATATAGAGACTTGTGCGGGTGCAGATGTAAAGCGCTTCTGCTATTCGTGTCCAACATGTCGAAGTTCTTCCCCTCGAAGCAAAGTAAGAAAATTACCATTGGTATCTTTGCCGGTGATAAATGAACCGTTTGTTCACATTGTCATAGATCTCGTAAGGTCGTTACCACCTTCAGAAAGAAGTCACAGGTATATTCTAACCTTAGCCTTTCTCTACCGACGGCTATCCAAGTTCCAGCCATGTACCTTGGCCCCAGCAACTTGTATTTGCGCTCAGAACTCCGTGTTCTTTCCTGTCGGGCAGTCGGGAACCCTTGCAGAAACATGATCATCGGGCATCTGGTATCAGAGATGCAACGCAGGGAGGGTGCCAGTGTGGACATCCAAAATTTCATTCGTTTTTGATTGCCTCTAACTAGTAAATGAAGGTAAGTAGCTCATTATTCTTTACAGTTTAGTGCCAAGATTAATAAAGATCCTATTCATGGTGTTCATTCCATAAATCATGCAAAATAATAAGTAATAAGGAGATAATTGAATGGTACCATAAGTTCCCGCCAGTGAAGAGTTGTCAACTATGAAATAAATAAAAAATATAGTTTTGTTCGTACTGACAGCCAGCTTTCATATATACTTCATCGAAATGTATCATTTATTAATTATTTTCAGTATATGGGCCTAGCATACTCCCCTGGCTATCGCTTTCCCTCCCCTCCCCTCACCTTAGTCTTCCCAGCACCTTTCATTTATAGATTAGTCTCTTCTATCACCCCTCTCCTTTTCTTCCGACTCTTCTTTCTCCCTTTCTCTTATCCATCTTTTTTCCCATCTCCCTCCCTTCCTTTCTTCCTCTTTATCCCTTCTTCTCTACCTCATTCTCCCCCCCCCCTCACTCTCTCTCTCTCTCTCACACACACACTACTCACACTCATCCCCTCTCACTCCTTTTTCTCTCTCTCTCTCTCTGTATGAAGATGGAGAAACTACCGTGGACTACATAAAAGAAAGAAAGAAAAATGTAGCACAATTAGTCTTAACAACTTCAGGTAGAATGTGCTTTCAGGCCAAATCTCTCTCCGCAAGGTTATCAGACATGTAGATAGATAAATAGATAGAGATAGGGTCACATAGCGACAGAGAGATATAACAGAACAACCAAACCGCTAATTACACTGAGCGTCGCCAGTCGATCTCGCGCCTTCGATCCAATTACTGTGCCTGAGAGAGACTTGATCATCGAGCATTAGAATTATTTCTCTTGGTGGAATATGATATAAATTGGCGGCCCCCGAGAGTCGCATGAGAACGCGGCAAAATGACTGAAAGGAATATGAAAAGGCGTCGGCATGCATGGATTTCGAGGGAAGCCTATTTTAAGCAGTAAAAGTAGGTGTTACTGTCCGTAGTAGTAGTAGTAGTAGTAATAGATATAGCACTAGCAGCAGATGTAACAGAAATGGCAGCAGTTGTGAGGTTTCCAACCTAACCCCCCCCCCCAGACCATACCCTTCACCTACCCTCCCCCCAGACCATACCCTTCACCTACCCCCCCCCTCCAGACCATACCTTTCACCTACAGCCCCCCCCCCCTCCTTTCCTCTATCCTTCTATCCCTCTCCTCTTATTCGCACCCACTTCTTTTCCGTTCGTTTTATTTTTATTCCCCTCTACTTCTATGCTTGTTTCTCCCTCTTCTACTCCTTTCTCTTGCTTGTTCTATTTCTTATATAGTAATATTTGCAGTAGTAATTGTAGCAATAATGATAGTTAAAGTAGTAGTGATCGTAGCAATAATGATATTTGCAGTTGATAGTTATAGTAGTGTGTATATGTTTGCTGTAATAACATCCCTCACACGTAACCCCTGTCTTCAGCTTCTTCAGCAGATAATTCACTTTACCTCTAAAACCCATACATACTGCCCGCATTATTGGTAATTCATTCGGATATCAAGTCGAATGAGAAAGTATCATGGCTGAAAGTATTCGCATAATATTCTCGTGATGTTCCTGGTCTGTGATGCAGTGATGGTTCTGCCCTCTGCTGTTGATGTGAAGATCCTGGTCTCTGGAATTTTGGGCGTGCGGTAAAGGGTTTAAATATCTAAAGGGTGGAAGATGAGGCGTGTCGTCTTCTTCTTCGTGAAAAAAATTGTGGTCCTTTGAAACATTTCTTTGCAATGTTGCTCTTCACACATAACTGCTACATGTGCAGGGTAGCGTTTGGAGCAAATCATGCACTCATAATTGTAAAAAAAAAAAAGATTTTTTTTCCTTGATGACAAGGTAATATTTGTAGTAGTAAAATGGGTAACGAAACTGCTCTAACAACTCTAAAACCTATCTTGTTTACAATGACACGAGTATAAAAACGACATTCCGCAATTAATATATATCGCGCAGTTTCCTCGGACAGCTCTTTGCCGCGTTGAATCGTATTTTATGTAGTAAAATTGTTGCGAAAAAAATCACTACGTTTAAAACGTCAACTTATATGACCTTGACCTATATATACATTTTTTTCTTTTTTTTCACTAACCTTGCCCGCAGCTTCTGAACTTCAAAAATTCCTTGTGGGTTATTTTGGGTTTTTATGGATTGGATGTTTTTCCCATATCGCTGTGCGCAGTATGAGGTGTAGGACAGTTTCACCGCACCTCTTGCGCCTGGCAGTGTCATTCCCGCTAGCCAATCGGCAATCTGTGACGTCACACTCCCAAAGTCCGGACGTCCAGAGTTTGGCCTAAAGAAGATGTGTGTATGTATGTATGTGTCTCAGGGCGTCCGTACATGTTTGTGAGAAAGAAAAAAAGACAGACACGTTGAGGCAGACAAACAAATAGACAGGAATTAACAAGAGGCACCAAGACACATATTCACAAAGAGGAACCGAGAGAAAAGTTCATTTTCGCAATTTCATCATCCTGAAGTGCATTTACTCATGCAACATATGATGAACTTTGATGAACGGGGCTCATGAACATGGAACAAAGAGGGGGGAATACAACGCAGATCTTGTTTTCCTTTTCTTTTTTTTCTTTTTAGTTCCGTAGGAAAATTGACCCTCCCCCGCCCCCTAGAAAAAGTGGTATAAGTTAGGAACCGTCAGGAACTGAAGTGCAGTTATTCAAGTAAAGTGGTATTGGTTTATTGATATGCAATAGGTGGAGTTTTTCTCTTCTTTTTTTATGGGGGGGAGAGGGGTAGGAGGGCCGAAAATAAATGCCCGATATCATTATATATATAAATATATATATATATATATATATATATATATATATATATATATATATATATATACATATATATATATTTATTTATATATATGTATAAGCTTTTCGTGCTTCATTTTAAAAGATTAAAGGCGATTTCTATTTCGAGGAATGGCCAGGCTGATTTCAGTATCTATTCCGCTTTCGCAACTCTGCAGTACAAAATTTTCCATGGACTGAATTTATATCCTTTCCAATTTCTACGTTTATCCTAAACTTCAGATAAAATCCAATATGGAAAGATTTATAATTCAGATTTTTCGCCTTCTCTTCACATCATCAGATTTTCAGTTTTGCTTTTTTTTTGCCCAGCCTCTTTCATTCGCAATATCAATATCAACGCCATCAACTTTTACCGAGTTGCGAGCTCTCTCCTCTTTGCTGCAAGGGATTTCGGCGTGCTTTCAGTTCTAAATATACATATATCATTTTATTTTTAAGGTCTCTTTTTCCCTCGTTCTGTTCGTCTGTCTTTGTTGTTTTCTCTCTCTCTTTCTATCTATCCGTTCGTCTGTCTTTCTGTGTCTCTCTTTACCTTTACCTCCCTCCTTTCTTATTTCTCTCTCATCCTCTTTCCTTCCCCCCATCCACCCTAGCTCCCTCCCTCTCCCCTTCCCATCCTTTCACCTTTTCACCCTCCTTCTCTTCCTAACTTTTCACACACTCTCCCTCTCCACTCTTTCCCTCCTTCCCATCTTCCTTCCACCCTTTCACCTCCCATCTTTCCTCGCTCCCTCCATCCTCCTCCTCCCCCCAACCTCCTCCCCACTCCATTCTCCCTCCCCCTCCCCCTCTTCTTCCTCCCCCCCCCCCCCCCCAATCGCCACTCTCCCACCTCCTCCCCACCCCACCCCCTCCCAGACCCGCCCACCCGCCCGACGAGGAAACTCAACGTAATTCCACAGGATAAACTCCTTAATTACCAGCGTGACAGGAATTCCTCCGGTCGGATTGGCACTTCTCATTCCTCCTGACGTGTTTATTGGCGTAATCGTTTCTCGTGGTATCGAGGGAAGCCCCGCAGTCAGCGTCTGCTCCTGCCGCTCGGGTGCTGCTGCGGCGCTGCTCTCGGAAGCGCTGCCTTTGATTCTCTTTCTCCTCCTCCTCCTCCTCTTCTTCTTCTTCTTCTGCTGTTGCTGCTTCTTCTTCTTCTTCTGCTTCTTTTCTACTTCTTCTTCTTCTTCTTCTTCTGATTCTGATTCTTCGTTTGCTTCTTCTTATTGATTTTCTTTGGTGGATTTTTTTATTTATTTTCTTTTATTATTATTATTATTATTATTATTTTTATTATTATTATTATTATTATTATTATTATTATCATTATCATTATTTCTTGGGTCTCCCTTATGTTATCATTATTGTTTTTTTTTGTTTTTTTTTGTTTTTACTATTTTTTCTTGGATTTTAGTTATCTTAATATTATTGTTTTTCTTCTTTCTCTTCTCATTCTTCCTTTCTTTTTATATTTTTTTCTTTCGATATATATATCTGTCTATCTATCTTTCTATCAGTCTTTTTATCTATCTATCTATATGTATGTATATATACATGGGTTTTCTTTAGTTCATTTTCTTTTACTGTCGCTTATATTGACATTCTTTTCTTGATTTACTTTTATTTAGACTATTTTATCTCTCTTTTTTCTCTCTTCTTTCAGTGTATTCAATTCTTTATCATTTTCACTTTTTTTTACTTATGATACATTGTATTTAACATTGTACTTGTTATCTCTTTTCTTTATCTTGACATTTTTCTATATTCTCATTTCTGTTTTTTTTTTTATATTCTATGTCTCCTTATTCATACCACACAAATAGAAAGACTACAAAACAACAGACAGACAGACATAAAGGATAAATATTCATAAATATTTCCAATCGGGAAAATTCCAACTTGGCCCATTTATTGAAGACTCAGCAATGAGAAAGCAAAGAGGAACTTAAAGGGGAGAGATGAGGTCAAAGCTTGGTCACTGTCTCTAAAAAGGTTGCACGAAGAAGACTGTTGCAGAGCTTGCCAGAGAGGAACCTGCAATTAATTCACAAGACGAGAAGTTCCTCTCCACAAGACATGGCAAGACGACGATCAAAGACGAAATTTTAGATTATAGATTTGTCACTTCGGTAAGGAGGATGACACAGGCGGTAATTATGCATGGAATTGTGTAGACATTAATTGCAAAATCATTATTTCTGGAGGCCAACACTCAGATTACAAAATTGTCGTTAGTTTGCAGTGAAAGCGATGGAAAGCGTGAAAATAAGATCGCTGGGAATGAATAACCGTTTTAGAAATAGACAAGCATCTTGGATAAAAGTAACTATTTTGGAAATAAATAACTAATTTAGTAATGAATAACCACTTTAGAAAGAAATAACCATATTGGAAGTGAATAACCGTTTTTGAAATGAACTATTTTTCAAATAAAGATACATTTTGGAAATAGAACAAAAAAAAAAAAAAACGTTTTGAAAAAAATGGAAATAAATAACCCTTTCGGAATGAAACAAGTATTTTGTACTTTGAGAAGGAATGGGAAAATTTCTGCAAAATGATTTTGGTTCGGGTCACACAAGAAGAAGCATTTAGGCAAATTACTAGAGGGAAAGTAATGATTGCTAATAATTGCAGTCAATAGCAATAACCGAACAGGATATTGCCTTTCGCTGATGATTAGCTGCATTTTACGTAATCAAATCAGAGATGCTCTTAATGAACATCCATAGAGGAAAATCAAATTCTGTTTATTAGAACCTACTATATCATATACCCCTTATTCAGCGCTAAAGATAGGGTTGGAATCTACTCTATAATAGATTCATCAATCAGCTCATACTTGTTATTGAATATTCATGTAAGTGGATATCATTCAATATGCAAATGAATAGAGTTATCAGATCCAAACTCCAAAAATGTGAAGCCATAGGGAGAATTAAAGTATTATGAATATAACCTATATTTCGAGCTTATTTGTGAAATTCTCATTATGAGAGATTATGTAATTGCACCGTGATAGAAGCTGAATTCATGATTAGTTTGATGTGAAGCAGAAACATCCTGTATAATCCTGAAGCTATTTATCGGAATGTGCCCTTCACACCATTCACTGAGGGAAGAGAAAAAGAGAGAGAGAGAGAGAGAGAGAGAAAATCAACTTTTGTTTTTGACTTGGGGTTTTAGATTTCGACGAAAGAGATTATGGTATGGAATTGGTCGCGTGCCAATATTGTGTTGTTTTATTTCACTTTCTTCACTTGTAAGTAACACATTCTCACATTTCTTCTTCTTCTTCAGCTACAATAAAAACAACAAACTTCTTCGTCTTCTTTTCCTTCCTCTCCTTTCCCTTTCTTTTTTCATTTACCTTCTCTTTTCTCTTTTCCCATTTTCTCGTCCTCCTCACTCTCTCCCTCCCTCCTGTCCTCTCTCCTCCTCGTCGTCTCCCATCTCTTCCTATTCCTCCTCCTCCTTCTTCCTTTTCTTCCTCAATCATCTATAGCACTCTCTTTTCTTCCTCCCTTTTCAGCCGCGGTCTCGCTTCTCCCTCCCTCCCCTTACTAATTTCCCTCTCCTCCAGCTCCCATTATTTACTATTATTTTCCTTCTCTCAATGGAACTGTCACTATATATATGTATATATATATATATATATATATATATATATATATATATATATATATATATATATATATATATATATGTATATATATATATATATGTATATATATGTATATATGTATATATATATATATATATATATATATATAAATATATATAAAATATATATATATACATATATATATATATATATATATATGTATATATATATATATATATATATATATATATATATATATATATATATATATATATATATATATATATATGTATATATATGTATATATGTATATATATATATATATATATATATATATATATATATATATATATATATATATATATATATATGTATGTATATATAATATAATATATATATATATATATATATGTATATATATATATGTATATATATATATATATATATATATATACGTATATATATATATATATATATATATATATATATATATATAAAGACATCATTTTCAACATTCAAAACGATGTACGCCCTGTTACATAAGCAGTAAGTGTTTCTATTAGATTGTTAATCAACAGAACAGGAGTATGGTATAATCATCAATACACTTTGATGTACGAATATCATTAGAGTGTGCAGTATCGATATTAATTCGGTATACAGTAATCAAATCCAGTCCCTATATAGTATATCAGCATAGTATCATCACCGTTAAAGTATAAATATCAGTGTCAATTGGTTTGTTAAAATTGTGCGAAGCCCGAGCCAAAAACATATTCATGATACATAAGTGCAATTACACAGCTATAAATACATATCTATCAATATAGACATACATATTTACCGGATAGATAGGTAGATGAATGTACATCAATCAGACAAATAGACAAACATGCATTTATATATGTATATATGCATGTCCGTATATATGTATATTTATTGGGTCTCGCCTCGCACAATTTTAACAAACTGGCCGAATATCAGTATAACATACAGCACAGAGATCAGCACGCTATGGTGATACAGTATCTAATATAAAACAGTATCAATTATCAGTATTAATGCCGTTAAAGTAATCTTGTTAATACAGCAGATTATACAGTACAGAAAATCAAACCTGAACTATCAATAAATTTAATACAAAATAAAGTAATACTGGTAAATAAGGATAATAATAATAATAATAATAAAAAAACTTTCCAGCAATAGAAAAAGAAAAAAGGGCAAAGTAAAATACAAATTGAAAGTAGTCATGTGTGTAGAAAACATAA
>NC_091576.1:28272424-28274924 GCF_042767895.1 Penaeus vannamei
TATTGGTTCCTATCTATACAATAAATTAATATCCAACATGATGGACATAATCAAATAAATATATTCTTTTTTTCTACATGTGCTTATATAGTGTTTTAGCTGTGACGATTATTTAAACAATCTCGCTGTGCCTAGTTCTGTTTACATGTTACGTGATTGGCCGAAGGAACCTAAAAGATTATGTATAGCGCTCGCTGATTGGTTGAATTGCTTTACCAGAGCCCTCTGTTGGCTACCATTAGAATGAGTCGATTTACGATTGGAACTCAGCATATCCAAATTACCACTTCTTCATGAATCCCGCTTTGCTTTCACTGGTAAACGCAATGGTAAATGGCCGCTGGTAAATGCGTTACGATCGTATGTTAGTGAATCTGGCCCCAGGACTCATCTTTCAGTTATAATCCACATGTCCTAACTCTGGTTCTCTATCAGAAACTGAAACAGCAAAACAAAGAACTTCCAGATTAATATAACGTACGGATCCTCTATAGATTCAGCTCTACATGAATGGTGAAAGGCAGTCGCATTGTCGTTTTTCCCAAAACCTACTTTTTGCAGGCAGCATTTAATATTAATCATCTAAAAATGAACCAAATCTCATTAGTAGTTTTGACGGCGCGTGTTCAGGATCCGAATCCCGGAAAGGTATCGGAAACCTTGTCGCCGATATTTATAGATATTTGCTCATGTTTCCTGACGATGGCGGAGATGTGGTGAAAGAAGTGAGAGGTTTCGGAAAGCAGTTTGTGCCACAGAGTTTTGACTATTTGAGAGCAAGTATGATGAGACAAAGAGTAGCTAATGGCAAGCGAATTCAGTAGATCAAGTAAATAGCATGATTATATCACTTCGTATGGGTTTTACGGACACACACACACAGAGTCACATACACACGCACACACACACAGGGAGGAAAGGAGAGTCACACACACACACACACAGGAAGAAAAGGAGAGTCACACACACACACAGGGAGGAAAGGAGAGTCACACACACATTTGTTACAGAATATCTTGGAAATCAGAAGCAAAGTCCTCTTTAAACGAAAATAATCTCGTAAACGCTAGTCAAATTTAGTTAGAAAATGTTAGAAAATTTCTACAAGTACCTGAACCATAACTGTGAAGCATCAGTATTATAAAGAAAGTCTAGGGATAATTTTCAGTCATTATAGACGGAGAGAATCAGTACAAGTAGCAGTTTAGAAACTCGTTCACCAAAGTTATATTTTTTTAGACTCATACTGTATGCTATAGTTAATAACAAAAAAATAACACTTATGGTTATCAATAGATGATAATAATGATTAAATTGCAATATGGATAGCAATACTTGGCAATGAGGATGGGAAGTAGAAAGAAATTGATGAAAGTAGTAATAGTTGCAATGGAATAATGATAATGATAGAAATGATATTGATAATGGCATTGATAATGATAATAACAATTGCAAGGGTATTGATATCAGTGATTGTCATTGTTGTCATTACACTATTGTTATGAAAGAGGCATGAAGAATGTTGACAAGGCAAAAAGGAAAGAGAGAAAGGGAAAAAAGAGGGTGAGTTTTGAAAATTATTGGCAAGGAAAAGGGAGAATAAGCCAAAAAAAGGGGGTGGGGGGTGGGGAGGGAAATGTCTTATTTGATTAATTAGAGCGGATATTATGTTTGCTTTTGTAATTAGGAAATTAGAGAATTGTCCGAACATGTAAAATGTCAACCTAGATTTAGATTTGTGATTTTCGTACGGAAACATACTCACACTTGCAAGTATATATTCAATGAATATACTCGTGTGTATCTGTCAGTGTCTGTGCATAATCTATATACCTGCATTGTGTGGAAACAAAAGAAAAAAAAATATGTATACTATGTACATACATGTGCGCGCTTTTGTATAGGCCTCTCGTGTGTGTGTGTGTGTGTGTGTGTGTGTGTGTGTGTGTGTGTGTGTGTGTGTGTGTGTGTGTGTGTGTGTGTGTGTGTGTGTGTGTGTGTGTGTGTGTGTGTGTGTGTTCGTGTACATATATAATATCAGGGTATCCTAGTAGGATTCCATGCATATGAAAATACTTTGTACAAAGTGAATTACCTAATGGACGTATGATATAAATATAATTAATCTTTTCGAGTACTCAGAGAGAGATTAGTTAACAATGATCAGCCTGAAATAGTTCTTTTACAGAGATATACGATATTGATAATAATGTTAATGGAAACGACTGCGATTATAAAACTTTTTCGGACGTGGGTAGTAAATGGAAATAGTACACTGGCTGTGGGATAAATATAGTGATAAAAACAGCAATGAGAAATTTAATAGTGTTATTGGTCATGATGTTGATGATGGTGATGATGGTAATGATGGTGATGATGATGATGAAGATGATGATGGTCATGATGATGAGGATGATGTTGATGTTGATGTTAATGTTGATGATGATAATGATGATTATGAAGGAAAATGAGGATGGGAAGGGGGATAATGTTGACATCA
>NC_091576.1:28286979-28289479 GCF_042767895.1 Penaeus vannamei
GTGCGTGTGTGTGTGTGTTAGTATGTATATATATGTATGTATATAGATTCATGAATACATCCATGCACTGCATATGATTACAACATCCAAGCGGGAAACAGCATTTCTTTACATTACCGCTGTCTCCCTGGCCCTAATAGCGCCTGTGTCAGTACACGCAATCTTTACCACAGTTTCCTCTCAAACATGAAAATAAAATAACAGTAATAAAGATAAAAATAATAATATTAATGATAATAATAATAATGATAATGATAATAATAATGATAATAATAATAATAATAATTATAATAATAATAATAATGATAATAATAATGGCAATAATAATGGTAATAATAATAATGATAATAATAATGGAAATAATAATAATAATAAAATAACGATTGTAATAATAATAATGCTAATAATGATAATAATAGTAATAATAATAAATAATGAATGATAAGTAATGAATAATAAATAAGATAACAAATTATGAATAATAAATCATGAATAATAAATAATAGATAATAAATAATGAATAATAAATAATAGATAGTAATAATAATAATAATGATAATAATAATAATAATAATAATGATAATAATAATAACAATAATAATAATAATAATAATAATAATAATAATAATAATAATAATAATAATAATAATAATAATAATAATAATAATAATAATGATGATGATGATGAAATAATAAATAATAATAATAATAATAATAATAATGAAATAATAATAATAAATAATAATAATAATAATGAAAATGAAAAAGGTAAAGTGCCTCCTGCGAACACAAAGCCAAAGTGACCGTGAATCTGAAAGCCTCCACCTTCCCCATTTCTCCTTTTCTTGCACTCGCTTTTATCCAAGGAATTCTCCCGAACCTGAAATGTGATTTAGGTCACACGTGTGTTTGTGAAGGTTATTTGGCGCAAGTGTTCCTGGAAGGAAATGGAAATAAGATGCATGGGGATTAATGTATGACGATGTTTATTGATGTTGGATAGAGAGATGGATCGGAAATGGAGACCTGATTGGTAGATTGATATGCTGTGATAGATTAAATGATTTATGTAAAAGAGAAGGATGTATGTAATGTATGATTCATGGGATAAAGGGAGTGTGAGGTAACGATAGAGATTAATGGAGAAAAAGAAGTACGGAAATGAGTAGAAAAGGGAACACAGGTAGTGGAAAGAAATAGATAAAAAAGAAGAGAGAGCGAAATGGATAATGATAGATAAAAGGGATAGTAAAATATATGGAGATAGAGGCAGCAATAGAGAGAGAGAGAGAGAGAGAGAGAGAGAGAGAGAGAGAGAGAGAGAGAGAGAGAGAGAGAGAGAGAGAGAGAGAGAAAGTTAGAGAGAACAAAATACTGAATATGGTATATATTGATACATGTCAACAAATTCTCCGTCCCATTTACCTCTCTTGTTTTCTTTTGTTGTTGTTTTTCTTATTACATATTCGTGTATCTGTCTCTTTTCTTTTTCTTTTCCTCTGCCTCTGCCTAACCCCTCCGTTTTCCAATATATATCATCCATTTCACTTTCTCTCTCTCTGTAAGATCTCAGCTCCTGTCTTCATTTTTATTTGCGTAACTAACCGAGATCGATTAAATTTGTAAGATATTTTAGTCCCCCAGCCTCTTCTTCTGTAAAAGGCAACATCAGTAAATGTGCAGAAAGTGTGACTTGATAACTCTTTACCTTATTGAAAAAAGATAATATTTGTATACATCAAAGAGTGAATTATGGTGAATAATGTTATTTGCAGTGTTTATGTTATTGATAATTGATTAGCATGACAACAAACACAGAGTAAGCCAGTTGTCACAAATGCAATGTTTTATTCATCGGAGTGCTCAGTCATGAAAGTATAAATATCAACCACCAGAGGGAAAGGTTATACCAGCATGACTATACTAACGTAATAGATATCTATAATCAATTAATTGTTCGGTCTGGATGCACTGGCCCGCAAGGGATTTATGAAAATCTACTTATTCAGATATAAATAGTCATACTTAGACGGTCATACGCACATACATCGCTATACCTACAAAAAGGATAACTACATGTTAGGGGTTATATAAAATATATAAAAGTTCTTCCATGTGGATTCCATCATATTGCAACAATAATTAAATGACTGGACCTAAGAAAGCACTTCGAACGAGAGTAGATACACAGAACTTAGTGTTATATTCTAATATTCGTTGCCTCCTACGCATCTGCCCTTTCCTTATCGAGGTAGATGGACAGTCTGCAAGTTTTCCAGAAGCCACTGATGTCATATTTAATACCCCTGAATTTTCGCAAGAAACACCCTTTGTGTGTGTGTGTGTGTGTGTGTGTGTGCATATATATATATATATATATATATATATATATATATATATATATATATATATATATATATATATATATATATATATACATACACATATATATATATATATATATATATATATATATATATATATATATATATATATATAT
>NC_091576.1:28299479-28301979 GCF_042767895.1 Penaeus vannamei
CCCAGAAGATGCATCACTTATAAGATGAATCTTTTCCATTCTCTCCATGATGAGTTCATCAAAAAGATTTCGCTTATCAAAAACAACAGCACTCAATTAACTAGACAAGCTACAGATTCAAGAAACTTGAGATGGGAGAGGTAATATTGACTTTAGTTGAGCCAGTTGAAATATTTTATTGTAACAGCATTATAACATATGCTTGTATTATTATAAATGCAGTTGTAAGTGTTTTTTTTTTTTTTTTTTTTTTTTTTTTTTTTTTTGAAAATATGAACTAAATTTGTAAATATCACAATTACATAGATAGATAAGAAGTTATTAAAGTATGTCTTTTGATGAATAAAACATTTTTAGTATAATCACGATACTATATCCATGTTGATATTTTGTGAATAACAATAATTATTTGCTAACATGGTTTTTAAAACGTTCTAAATATTTATGAGTTTTATAACAAGGGTTATGTTTAGAAAATAAATATTTATTCTGAATGTCAAAATCTGAAATATGTTGCATTTCTTCTCAGGGTCACCAGTACCACCCCACCTACAGCTTAAGATGTCTTGATTTTTTGCCTTTTATACAAAACGCTTCGTATATGTATTTTGGTTCAACAAATCCAGTCCAATGCACTCCTGCATTGCCCAAGCGTATTGAATCAGGTACACTATATGCCAACTTACGACTTTAGTATTCTTTATAGAACTGTTGCAATGTGACCAAAGCCCTCTTGCTAGACCCTTTCTAGGCGGCAGAATAAGTAGTGAGTCTTCGTCAATTTGTTTTTATACTATATAAGCATTAATTATAGCTGAATTATAATTAAAAAAATAGTAATATGTGCCACCACTGTAGAGATTTCCTATAGGATGGGAGCGATCATATACACACACAGACACGCTCAAACACACATTATTCTAATTTATGTGTATTAATAACGAGTGAGTCTTCGTCAATTTGTTTTTATACTATATAAGCATTAATTATAGCTGAATGATAATAAAAAAAATAGTAATATGTGCCACCACTGTAGAGATTTCCTATAGGATGGAAGCGATCACCTACACACACAGACACGCTCAAACACACATTATTCACATGTCTGTGTACGTGATAGCACTCATACTTTTATGGAAATGGCTGCTTTGCTCGTCTTTCAGATACAGTAGGAAAAAAAGGGTCTCACAGTTAGGAGGGCAGCCAATTCCTTTTGGAGTATTTACCTTCAGACTACTTGAGTGACAGGGACATAGAGACTTCCATAGGAGCCAGAACCACTAGATAATACACTGAGGAAAACCAGTGTGTGATTTACACTGGACAATAACCTGATCAAGCAACAAATGCAGCAAGACGATGTGGAGTGTGAACAAGGAGGAAAAGGTATAAAGAGGAGGAAGATAATGGCGAACAATGTGAAGATCGTGGGGAAAAAAGCAGGATCTTCCTTCAATCCATATCCAAAAATCAATGTTTGAAGATTGCTCTGATGGTCATTGTTTTTTAACACAATTATTAAGAATAAAGTAATCCAGACAGTTTACATAATGCTAACAAGTCTAAATGCATCAATGTAACTAAATATAAATTAATAGCTTTTCTAGGCGTAAACTTAATTATGGGTCATCTGTGGCTCCTTCCTATTTATCTGTATTAGTCCTCAAGTAATGATATTCAAGAACTGGCCGGGGCAGGTGAAGAATCCTACCCCGTGATGATAACGATGGTTGTAATAATAAGTATGTTAATGATGATAAGAAAGATTATAATGATGATATCAACCCCCAAAATTATAATAATGAAAATAACAATAATGATGATAATTGATAATAATCATAATGATAATAAAAATAAATATTAATGATAATAATAACAGTATTAATAATAACGAAAGTGATAATGAGGATAATAATGATAATGATAATGATGATAATAATAATGATAACGATAATAATGATAATGATAATAACAATTTTGATAATAAAAAATTAGTATAATGATAATGGAAATTGTAATAACGATAAAGGTAATAGTAATAACGATAATGATAAATAATGATGATAATGATAATGAAAATAATAATTGCTCCTCTACTACAACTATTGATGCTACTACTACCGTATTATTCTACTGTTACTACTGCTATTACTAGTAATGATAATATTGATAATAATGACATTGAAGATGATCATGGTAATGCTATTGATGATAATATTAATAGTAATTTCCCTTTACTAATTTTTATTCATCAAAAGTTAGATCTACAAAACATAGTCCCCTCTGCTGCTTTATATATATATATATATATATATATATATATATATATATATATATATATATATATATATATATATATATATATATATTTTTTTTTTCTTATTATTATTTTTTTTTTTTTTTTTTTTTTCTTTCTTTCTTTTTTTTTTTCTTCTTTTTTTTTTTTTTTTTTTTTTTTTTTAGATAACTTTAAAAGCTCGAACCCTGAAAAAAAAAAACA
>NC_091576.1:28326979-28329479 GCF_042767895.1 Penaeus vannamei
ATCATTCCAGGAAGGATTGATGTTCTTCAGACGAGACGCTATGTGGTTGTGGTGACGCATCCACACGGTGTGGAGCAGAACAAGCAGAGGATGTTTGTTCACTCTCGAGTCCCCTGTTGTGTTAATATTATCATTTCATCATTAGTATGAAGTGTTTTGGCACTAAGCTCGACAATGCTTACCAATTTGTAAAGAAATGAAAGTTATATATTTTCCAAAGTTAAATCAGGAGAGACGAAAGAATGACCTACCAGCCATGAAACAATACTGTCTCTTATCAGCTTTTTCTTCTTTATTGCAATAATTTGACGTATCTAGGTTCGCTGGGAGAAATTCTTCACCATGAATCGTCTGCAAATGACATACTGATGTATTTTCACAGCACTTGCTTTTATTCAAATAAATTTATTTTTTTAAATGAAAGTCTTAGAAAAAATGCTTGCTTCCTGTGCATCATTTTAATTACCTTATATAATTCTTTGAGAGAATCACCTATGTTCATATTTCATCCTGCCACCACATTAATGAAACTTCCTAACCATAGGGGAGGAGAATATTAACTCAAAAAGCAACCATGGTGATGGTAGCAATAAGACAATAACAAGCTTTCGCATTTACCTGAGTGGTAAGCAGACCATCCGTCCTCGTTCTCAGGGTATTCCCTATTATATTTATACTGCTGTAGATCTGAGAACCGTCGATGTGTGCTGTCTGCTCATTTATCTGTTCTCGTGGACCTGTTGAAAAGGTCTCATGTCCTGTACCAAGTAAATGAAGTCAAATGAACAGGGCAAAAGTTTTCTACTAAGCTTCCGTACTATAGAATAGAAGACAGGCTCACCAAACTTGCAACGTAAGGCGGGTGCCGAGCGGACAAACTCCAGGCACGTCTTGTTGAATCTACTGTAGAAAGTGTCCCCTGTGGGAATGTATATTTGGGCACACTCAGGGTGGGGGATAGGATCGCCACTGCCGCTGCCCTGGGTCTCAGGACAACAAGGAATCGCCTTACCATCAAGACCTGGAAAATAAATATGGTAAAGGTATCGAAGAAATAGTTTTCATCTGTGTTTTTTGCATATCGACTGACTGAATGTGTGATAACTTCCTGTTAAAGAGTTCAAGTAGGTTAGTAGCACATTTTAATTTGGGTTAATGTCGAATAGAGGAGGCAAATGACCTATATTCAAAGGCACGAAGGTAAGGTCATGGTTGAGAAATTCCCCGTAGGTCATGTGAAGGACGGAGAGGAGAGAAGATTCCCTGTTTGGCTGGATATCGTTGACCCTCAAACTAACGAGGCGGGCGTTGGGAAATGGTCGCCCTTCCTTAGTTGTAGGAAAGGAAAACACTCCTGCAGAGGTGAAAAAAAACACAAATTGTTTGTATATATGTGAAATATACATGTGACAATAAGTTAAGAATGATATACTATTGTAAGAAGATATGCTAAGTTCATACCAAAATTCTCATGTTTCCCTTCAGGAAAGGTGGAAGGCAAGCACTCATGGAAGCGATATCAAAGCCCAAATATCAAGAATCCAAGACACCCACCGTTACCGTAGTGAGGTGGAGCAACACGACGGAAGGGCCTTAAAATACTTCCCCAAAAGGGTTTGGCCAAGTTGTTACAGATGCCGTTATTGGACCTGTAGGACATGAAAAGAGTGCAGGCCGACAAAGCTAGGTCCTGATCGCAAAGCTGGTCCTGGGCCAATTGTTCTGATAGCAGGATTTTTAAAGCTACTTCGTGTTGTTCTAGACGGAGCCTGTAACAAGAGGTATATATATCATCTTTGCAATAGGAGATAAATCAATTATGTTTTTTATGTATAATGCAGTCAGTGACAAAACCTTTGAAAACATAACTAAAAAACTATGTGAACAAGAATTTACAATAGATATCAATCGCTTATGTTTCTAAATGAAATGTAATTAGTCACAAAACCTTCTTAGAAAGACAAATGTATGTCATTTAAGAATGCGTGCATTACTGATCAGCGAGGAAGAGAGTGGCGTGATCTGTCACATAGCCAGAGCTTGCTGCTGCTGCGAAACTCGGGTGAGAACTCTTGAGGAGGTTCTGATGCACGTAGCTAGGGAATCCGGCAGGGATCGTCAATTGCTGCGACACCAATTCGTTTTCTATGACCTCCTTCTCTCTCAGACGCATTTGTCCGTAACTAATACTTACTCTGCCGATAAAAACAATATTCGTGCTTTGACTTTTAATGTGATATTTATAATTTTTCTATTTTTACTTAGACATTACTCATCGAATACATATTATTCATTGAATAAATATTTAAACGTTTTAATCCCAAAATATTTTCGCCACTAATTTTACTGTTTCAATAGTCTTCACATTGTAATGCTATTAGAATCGATGATCATCTGATTATGGGGAAAAAGTGTCATGAATTATCCAAAAATCGAATTACTCAAACAAAAGAGGTCTTACTCGATTAAATCTCACTCACGCCAATATTCATTTTATATT
>NC_091576.1:28334479-28346979 GCF_042767895.1 Penaeus vannamei
ACTCTGATCTGTGACTTTCGACCAGTTCTGTTACTATACACACGGACATAAGGAATAGATATATGATAATAGTAATAACTATATAACTATAGTAATAGTCATAATAATAAAATTGTCGATAGACAATCTATTTAAGGTGGGGGAAACGTACGTAAACCAAATGTTGTTTTCGAGAATTCAAAGTGTCCAATGTAGTAAGTGGTTGACTCTCCTTGTCTACGTGTACTTCCAAGTTTATCATGAAAATAATGTTTACAATGCAAAAAAATAATGTCGAATCATCTTAATTTATTTGCCTCATATTAATTTAATTTGGATTATTATATGTGTAAAACTTTTACCGATGCGCATCCTTCAGTTCTTTTGTTTAATGTTTTGATGTAGTAACCGCCCTGCACCTTGTGGAGACGCTCAAGGGATGTGCGGAGGAAGGGCAAGTTTGGCCCTTATTCGTTTCTTTAATTTGAAGTTGGAATACCAAATGTGGAAACCCTTAGCATGGCACATAATTCTCATTGATTAAATATAATAGCTGAACATGAAGATATGTGCATTAAACAAATATTTTCCGGATAAGATGCAGTGTTATGTATGTGTTGTTGTTTCTAATTATTCATTGAATAATACAAATTGAGTGACGGATTATGATTTATATGTGAGGAACTTTAGTATAAATTTAGCTTACAGAAGTTATCAGTGTTCTGAGGAGATTTATGGATGTTCTTTGGCCTTCATCTGGAGGAGCCGACGAAGTGAGTTATTTGTATTGTAATTAAAAGAAAAATCAATAAATGATACGATAAACATGAAAAGTAGATATTACTTCTGATATACAAGTATATTGAGATTAATTGCATAGATTGTTGTTAAGGATTGAAATTATGTTAAGGAAACTGCTGTCAAAGTATATCAATAAATTTATGTTAATGAAGCTGTTATTATTTGCGCAAATGTGTTTGCGTTGATGAAATTGTGTATTGTCACAATTTTTCCCGTGAATTAGTAACAGTAAATTGATTTATAGCAAACATTATCAGTAGCAAATCTATAAATTATATACATTTTGATATTGATAATATGATTATTCTTTAGGTTAAAATCAAGTTGGTATAATAAACAATGTTACAATGCGTTGTTTGAATAGTACTAGAACTAGAGTTTGCAGTAAAGAAAACCTTAGACATGTCAAGAGTGGAGAAAACTCGATTATCGGAACCAATATCTTGCGACAACAGACAGATTCAGAATAGGGAATAGTTCTGGAATAGTAATCCACCACAGGTTTGAGCGACCATGCCTTTTGGGGACGAGGATCATGGAGCTGGCCCAGGGAGAATTTCCTGTCTTAATCAAGTTCATTTCCAGAATTATCTGCACTTCTTTTTTGATAGTCTTCTGATTTGAATTTAAAATTCTATAGAAGGGAATGTAGATGCGTTCAGCAACAGGTCAATGGAAATGGATTGCTGAGCCAGGTTAGTATTTCCTATGGGATGGTCTTTTGACAGCAATTTAGATTATTTATTAAAATGTTCCTCAAAATATCATAGCCACTTTCAAACTGTAATGGTTGTGAAAAAAATAAAGGACTTTGTTTTTATCTTGTGGAAGGTTATATGATACTGTGCAGATAGGTGAGTAAAAGTACACCTCCTCTAACCTCGAGGAGGACTGGAATCAAATTTATGAAGTGTACCTGTCATTTACCCTTTACTAATGTTTAAAGAGAAAGTACAATACCATCTGCTGTCGATTCAGAAATGTTGCATGTCACTTTACGGAGGAATCGTCTTAGTTGCGAACAAGGTAAACTGCTGCAAGACATCGTTACAAGCCCATGAAAGAGAGCGAGTCATCGTAATCACAGGGAAGGAGGAACCGTGAACGGTACCTACTCCAAATAAACAGCAGAATAAATTATTTTCTATAGATCATCAATCGTCCTCTGTCATCCCCAATTGGTGCCCTTGTGAAGAGGATCACGGATAACCTTTGGAGAGCCTCAGACAAGTGTTGCCATCATAATAACAGGTGTAGCAAATATTCGAGAACACTTGCTTGTGTTGCTCAATATGGTGCATGCAAATCTTCTATTCTTCCCTTTCTTCATTTAATTATATTTATTCATTAATTTATTTTTCTTGCGAATTTCATAACTATGTTCATATGTGATATTTGTCTGTCAGTTTGCTTTTAGGGGATATTGCAAACTCACATCATGAGAAAAGGACTCTTTAATAAATTTACCTTAGATAAATATTATGTCCCAAGCAGACAATGCTTAACAGTGAGCTCATCAAAATAACCAGTTGTATTACCTAAATCGATCTTTGCAATACTTCACAAAATCCTTCTTTCAGATGCAATCATTCCTTCCAATGACGGAGATCCAATTCCGGGAAAGAAAAGCAAGGTAGCGTTGGATTCTCGGGAGATGCCACTTTCAGAGGTTCTGCCTGAATCTCCTTCTATTCTGGAATCACTTCGCACATGATCCCGCCAAGGTTGTTCTGCGAATTTGTTTGACTTGTTCTGAAATGACAGTATAAGAATAAGTATCAAGAACACATCGACCAGTGTAACAGGACAAGAACATACAGGAAACAGAACAATAGCATGGTTCCAAGTTCCAAGGGAAAGCTATAACAACCACATTTCACTTACTTCTCTGAAACCTAGTGTCCAAGTCATTGGTCTCGTACCAGTATCTGTCACCTACTTTCAGCCTAAGGAACTGGTCCAGCAGAACACAAGCGAAGGTGGGACCTACTACTCCTACCGGGTGCTCAGCCAAACCACCGACGAACAGGTCAATGTCATCCACATGACTAAATAATAAAGATCTCAGTATGATAAAGTAATCATCCGAACTCTCCATTGTGTTCTACTTCACATGAAAAATATGTTCACGATCTACAAAGTACAACGTTAACCCTATAGTGCCGGGTATAAAATCGCTTGCTACCCGTCTTTCCGGGGGGGGGGGGGGGGGGAATCAGCGCGGCCGCACGCGCGTGCCATGGTTTACCGGGCATTGTTACATTTATTTTTCTTCACTTCGGAGACACTTGTTTGTTCACTGGCTTATTGTAGTCATATGACATGTCCTATAAAGGATATCATTGCCATATATTGTAGTACATACTCCATTCTACGAGTGTTTGTACCATATCAGTGTGAAATGTCAGTAGTGCTTCTTCATGGAAAAAGAGAAACTGAAAAATATCGAATTTCTTTTTTTTCTTTGAAAGTGAAAGAAAACCTCAATATTTACAATTCATGCATGCTACTTCTGTCCTTTCACCCATGGAAGTCCTTGAAGGTCACTGTGGTGGCTGGTTTTTACCGAGAATTACTACTTCAATGTTTTTGCTCTTAGTATGAATGTTTGTCGTATTGTAAGATATTATTGTCATGTATTGTAGTATTTACTCCATTTTAGGAGTTTGCATCATACTCAGTGTGTGTATCTTCAAGGGGAAACGGAAACATTATAAAAAATATATACATTTATTATTTGTAATGAAACTATTTACAATATTTACAAGCCCTTGCCGTCAAGTGTGGAACTCCTTGAAGCAAGAAGCACACAGGGAGATCTTGCAGCTTGCACACATTACCCTGGTCTCCTTCCTTCTTCGATGTACATTCCAGCAGCATGAACACCTCCTCCAATGCCTAAAAGGTGTGTCTGCTGGCATGTGTGTCTGCTGGTCGTCCTGCTCCTCTTGCTACCGCGGTGGAACTCTTCTGAATGTTCCCGGGCGTCCTCCCCGCTGCAGAAGTCCGCCTGAGTGAGCTTCCCGCCGAGGACCCGGTGGACAGCCAGCGCATTGACGACTGTCATATCCAGTAGATTGAAGATCTTCTTGTACCACTTGATGGTTTTCCTTGCTGATGGATATGACCGCGCCAGCTGATCCGAGAGATCGACGCCCTTCATCCCGTAGTTGTAACTCACAACGACTTCGGGCTTCGACCTCTGTTCCCCTCGGCGGTTTGGAGGCAGAGTCACGGTCCTGCTGGTGTGGGCAGTGGAGAGCATCGTGACAGCATGCTAGTCCACCCACTGAAGGCACATCATTCCGGTCGGTGTACTCCGGAAGTCGATTTGTCCCCGACTCGGCCGCAGGTCCGCTGGCATGCCCCTCCTGTTGGTACAGACTGTACCAAAAGCGCTGGTCTTCCGGGCCTGCAGGTGGATGAAGAGAGTCGGGGAGGAATACCACCTGTCGGAATGCATCTCGTATCCCTTGTCGAAGAGATGTGCCTTCTCCAGCAGGTCTATGACGGCCTTCATACTCGCGGGACTCTCCCCACGATCCTGTCCCGTGTAAATCTTGAAGGCCGACGTATACCCCTCCTCAGGACCGTCGGACGAGCAGAGCTTGTAGACCTTCATCCCTCTCCTTGCCCGCTTGCTCAGGTTGTACTGGACGGCATGATGGCGCCCCTTGAAAGCCCACAAGCTCTCGTCGACGGTTATGATCTTGTTGGGGATGAAGACCGTCCGGAAAGTCTCGTCCAAGACATCAAGGACGGGACGCACCTTCCAAAGACGGTCGTCCCCCTGTCTCTCCTCTTCGTTGTCGACGAAGTGGATGGCTGACGTCAGAGAATCGAATCTGTCTTGCGTCATAGTCTTCTGGAATATGGATGATGACATCAAAGGGTATGTGGACCAAAAGTCCCTCACTGTGCAATGGGACCGTAGTCCCATGAGAAACCTCAGTCCCAGGTAGGACTTGATCTCCCTTACTGTCGTGTCTTCTCAAGCCTTCATGTGGGATGAAGGCGTCCGAGGATTCTGATGCGCGTATCTAATTACAAGAAAAAAAATTGTAAAACATGTGTTCAAAATGGACAAATAGAATGCAAATAACCACACTTTCAAATTAGAACACAAGAAACAATGGCAGATGCTTACTGATTCGTTCCTTCGACGACCTTCTCAAGACGATCGTCGGGGAAGAAACAATTGAAGATCTCGAGCGGGCTCGACGACCGATCGAGACCCAGACCCTACTGAACTCCTGGGTTCCCAAGAAACTCAAAAGTCTTGGGCCGGTTCTCCCTCTTCTGCCACAAGAAGGATGGCGACCCTGGGCCTGCAGCAGCAGCCTCAGCATGACGTCGAGCGTACTCCGCGAGAGGCTCGTCGGAGTCCAACGACGTGTCCACTGGGGCGACGTAATCGTCGTCCGAATCATCGTCTTCGTCCTGGTCCTCGGGCTCAGACGGGTTCCTCTCAATCCGAGTCGTCGCCGTCGAAACGGCCGGAGACTTCGACATCTGTAAACACGAAAGAAAAACATGAGTTCTCTGTAAAATAGTGATACCATGCAGAAATATAAAGTAATGTCAAAAGAGCCAGGTATTTTCCCAATCAAAGAAAGTTAGAAAACTTACCAGAGCGATCACTATTCCTTGACAGTTTCAATGGGGGTGTGTAGTCGTCCTCTGAATCATCATCGACTCCCTCGTCGGCGGATGATTGAAAAAGATACAAACACGGATCAGGAGCGAGGAATGCCCCTCGAGGTTGAAGGCTGAGGATCATCAACCATTTCCTCGTCAAAAGACAAAGATCGGACGGCTGGTGAGTTCCTCGGCCTTCGAGAGCGCACACAAGAAAGCTGGCGAGACATGGCTGGCAAGTGATTTTCCTTGCCCTCTGTTTGACCTTTTATACAATTTTTTCCAGATTTCAAGCCAATCACCACTCGCCAAAGCATTCCACGTCAGGTCATGTGATTCACGTGACAGGTAACGTGGCGGGAATGTTTGAAAACCCAGGAATCATTCTTCTTTGCTTTCTCCCATTTTTATTCCCTCCTTCTCTCTCTGTCTCTTTCTTTCTCTCTCTCTCTCTGTCTCTTTCTCTCTCTCGCTCTCTGTCTCTTTCTCTTTCTTTCTTTCTTTCTCTCTCTGTGCGTGTGTGTGTGTATGTGTGTTACTCTGTGTGTGTGTGTGTTTCTCTCTCTCTCTCTCTCTCTCTACCTCCTCTCCCCCCGTCTCCCAATTCCCCATTTCTTCCCTTCAATATTTTTTTCTAAGTCAGGTCACGTGACTATTCACGTGGCAAGAGCGCGGGAATGCTTGAAAAATGTGGGAATCATTCTTCTTTTCTTTCTACCATTTTTATTCTCTCTGTCTCTCTCTTTGTATGTCTATCTCTACCTTCTTTCCCCCTTCTCACACTCTCCCGTTTCTTTTCTTCTTCATTTCATTTTTTTCTGAAAATTAAAAAAAACAAAAAGACGGGAGCGAACAGTCGACAGGAAAAGCTGCTCTGTCACAGCCACCAAGCGGGAAGACCGGTTCCTTCAGCTCCTCGCGTAGGCCCGCCATGCAGCGCATCCATGAAGCGGGCCTCACAAACTTCCTCTTCAACGGGTGTCAACTCCCTCCTCCTTGGCCAGGATGGGCCGCAGCTATTCCGCCAGCCAAGCAACTCCACTAGCCGCTCGGGCAAGCCCGGCTCCGCTAGCCGCTCGGGCAGGCCCGCTAGGCAGCCGGAAGCTTACACACTCAAATACACGAAAACGCACACAGACTTACACTTACACACATACCAACCTTCCTTGCCAGGGAAGGGTCTCGCTGTCGTCGCTACGTCGTCCGCCAAACGGAATGTCTTGCTTCGTCGGCCGCTTGCTCAGGCCCGCCATGCAGTTGGAGCCCAGGGTTGGGTGTCGCTGTCGTCGCTACGTCGTCCGCCGAGCCGAATGTCTTAATTTGTCGACCCGCTCTCCCAGGCCCGCCATGCAGTGAGGAAGACAAGCAGGATGTCCGGCTCCTCCAGCAGCTCGCCAGGCCCGCCAAGCATGACCATCCTCCACCCGAAATATGCGGGAAAACGTAATCACGCCCCGGCATATTCGGGAAAACCTAATCACGCGATCACGTACTATCAAGGTTGATCCCCAGATTTAGATACACTGACACACACAAACAACAAAAAACACGTTCACACACTTATACATATTCTTCTATACACTCTCAAACATAAAAACAGACACACTTTCAAATATATGAAAACCTTCAAAAACTGTCCATAAGAAAATGGAATAAGACCAACCGGTGATTGCCATTCCCGGCTCGAACAGCCAAGGGATCCGTGACGGATTCGGCCGTCCCCGGCAGATCAGGGTGGCAGCCGATGACGACGATCACCGTCCCCGTCGACATAGGGTCTTAATAAACAATGCAAGGTGGGTGGGGAGAATCACATAGAGGGAATGGCGTACCGATATACATCCTTTAGATTTTCAATCACATCCTCATCCATGATTCCCGAGAGATCAGGAAAGTCATGAATAGAAGTCAAGTCGCATGTGGAGGCAATGCCATGGTTACGGCCTCTCTGTATGTTGAGGGACATCAGATCGAGTCCAAACATGTTCTTTCCTTTGAAGAGTTTGCCGGCCACCTGTTCAAGAATATCAAAGATTAGATTTTCGAATGCTAGAAGGATACTGAAAGAGTGATGTGCAGACATAATATATTGGCAATTACTGCTCAAGATAAATCCACAATGATGAATTTCTATTTTATGTGATAAGACTTAATGAACTCTGAATCATTCGTCACTCCACTCAGTCTTATAAGATACCTGATATCACTGTACACACATCACTTGACACTCGACTCACTTGCAGTGTAAAGAAGGGGTCAACGTCTCCCGCTCTGTCGAACCTCCCCTCGCGTCAGCTGTGGAACGACGCCTTTCATGTACACGACGAAAGGGTTCATGAAGACCGAAGACATCTCAGTTGAGGAAATGTCGCCGAAGTCATTCACTCTCTCCATGTGACCCTAAAACGAGACGAGAGGAATGGACGAAATCAAGTTTAGAGCTAAGATCTGATATAAGGTCCTTGAAGTTTATTTTCCATGTTTATCACATTTATGCATATGTAACATGAGATCCAGTTCCACTCAATTTTCTGTAATTTATATCCAGTACTTCCTGGAAATATTTTCCTGTTCACGAAGATAGTTCATTTCATTTTTTTTTTTTTTTTTTCCTAAGCATGGAATATATCAATTCAGATAATGGAAAACGTGCCTCAGAAGATAAGAGAATCAACATGAAGGTTCAACTCACAGCAATCTGACTGTGTCCAAAACGGAAGGCAGCAGTTGCAAATTCAGCACTGATGACAGCGTTCTTATCAGGTATATAAAAGTTCTTTTGTTTCTTGTTCTTGAAGGGGTTTAGCTTAGAGTATTTTATGATTTTCGTACCTGGAAGAAAGTTCATACATGCATTTCAGCGGGAGCTCCTCTCAGTATATATGCATGCCTGTGTATATGAATTTATACCTACAATTTAATATACTTATTTGTATAATAAGCAGTGAAGTAAATAAATTACGTATGCTTTGCCTGATATGGGACTAACCAAAGATGAGTGGCAGGTACTCATTGTAGGTGACATGTTGGAGCTGTGCGCCCACGATTCGGTGGGCCCCCTGGAACAGCTTTTCATCATTCCAGGAAGGATTGATGTTCTTCAGCCGAGACAGTTGTGGTGACGCATCCACAGGGTGTGGAACAGAACAAGGAGAACTTGCTCATTCACTCTCTTGTCCCCTGTTGCAGCATTATTACTTTCGTTAGTGTGCAACAGTTGTGCCAAAACCTCCGTACTACACCGACACCACGTTAACTAATGTGGGGAAATTAAAACTACATACATTTTTAAAGCCAAACTGAGGCAGAGAACACAAGAGCCAAACTACCGGCCCGGAAGCAAAACTGGTTCATGCTGGCTTGCTCTGCATTGTTGCACTCGTTTATTAAGACCTTGTTTGCAGGGAGATGCTCTTCGCCTTCATTCGTCATTTGTGGGGAAAACTTCAGAGCACTTGCTTTTGATTAATATATTTGTCAAATTACAACCATTTTGCTATTTTTGTCTTGATCCATGACTGTTCCGGTTACTGATTATGATGTTCAGTGTTACTGTTACTGTTATCAGCTTAAAAAGTAGTTTAGTAATAATTATCCACTTCTTTTAAGGCAATGTTTTGTCCTGTGAAGACCATACTATTCATGCAGACCCTTTATATTCATTACATTTTTGAACAAAAAGCTGTCTAATATCATAGCAACATATTTGAATTTTGGTGTATGATGCATAGTAGGATTGCGATATGTAGTTGAATTAAATGCATGTTTTAAATATTCTTGCTACTGAATCTAGAAATTTCGATAACCTTCCCTGATCGTTTTATAACCCATTTCAATGTCAGGTTTGCAGCATTACTTCGTTTCTTTTTTCTATTGCACTCTCATTAATAGTAGTTTGAATCCTCAGTGTTTTCACATTTCCTATTCCAGATCTTTATACCAACTTTCGACCTCGTATATTACTCTGTAAAGTTTAGAACTGTAAAGATTTTATAGGCTTCGCCCCTGCCACTACAATGATGCAACGATCTCTACTCATAGTGTGGCACTAGCAAATCAGAAAGTCATGGTGGCGATGGTGGTAATAATCACTCTAAATTCGTCGTATTAACCTGTCCAATAAGCAGACCATTCTCCATCATTCTCAGTGAATTCATCATCTCGTCATCGATGCCGTAGACCTGAGAGCCGTCGATATATGCCGTCTTCTCGTTTAATTGTTCTTGTGGACCTGAACAAATGAAGTAATTTTACGTAATTTAGTTGAAGTTGAGTTTCGAATGTTTAATATCGAAAACTGTTAAATAAATAACCTAAAAAGGAACCAGTATCAAAAGTCAGTTATTAGATAGGGAGGATAGGTCTCGCTATTTTCTTACTTTTTCTACAATGCATATAGTTCGACCAGACTTGAAGAGCATAGAAAATAGACTCACCAAGCAGGCACCGCAGGGCAGGAGCCGAGCGGATGAACTCCATGCACGTCTGGTTGAACCTGGAGTAGAAAGGATCGTCTGCAGGGATGGAAATGGCGGCGCACTCAGGGTGGAATAAAGAGGGGTCGTCCAATGTCTCAGGGCAGAATAGAATGGCATCTCCATACATACCTGGGATGTGAACAAAGCAAATAGAGTCCTACATCGATGACATACATTACATTTTTGAGTTTTCTGCAGATCGTTAGGCTATGACTTAGGTTTGCCCTTAATGACTAGAAAATATTGTCACCAAATATACTGAAACAGATTTTTAGATTTTTTTTTTTTTTTTTTTTTTTTGAAAACTTAAAAAGAGTTAAGTGTCTGAGTTTGATTTATTTTTAAACATCATATATTGGTATCGAGCAGAACTTTATTCAAAACTTGGTCCTCATTGCAGAACTCGGTCTGGGCCAACTGGTCCGAGACGATGATGTCGAAAGTTATTTCGGTCTTATTTAGGTGCAAGTTATAACAGTTGTACCCTAAGAGATAAATTATCTGTGTTTTTTATATAAACTATAATCAGTGGCACAAACCTGGGAAACAAGATCGTTGTAATGTATGAATAAAAACTTGATGTAACGATTGACAAATGCCTGTACTTAATAATTATGGTTTCATATTAGTTTGATTAGTTACAAAACCTAATTGGAAAAAGATTGATAGCTAAGATGCTGTAATAGTTAATGAAAAATGCTTGCATTACCCGATCCATGATGAATTCAGTGGCGCAGTGTACCATGTAGCCTGATATTGCTGCTGTGATGGACTCCGGTTGACAACTTTTGATGCACGAAAGTAGGCGAGTCATGAGAGACACTCTTGTTCTTGGCAAGCATGTCCCTTTCTGTTTTATTCTTTTCCAGCAGTTGAGTTAGTCCGTGTACGAAGCTTGATCGAGAAACTGTTTACAACGATAAAAGGAATGTTATACTCACACTAATATATATATATATGTGTGTGTGTGTGTGTGTGTGTGTGTGTGTGTGTGTGTGTGTGTGTGTGTGTGTGTGTGTGTGTGTGTGTGTGTGTGTGTGTGTGTGTGGCTACAAAACTTTTTTCTTTTCATTTCTTTTCTTTTTATGGAAGGTGCACCCTACTCCACGAAAGCACTTAGATAAAACGCAATATCCTCTCACTTGTCATCCTTCGGAAAGTGAAGGACAGGCGGAATTCCATTCAACTGCTTGGAGTATTTCCCTCGATTCACTTAGGAAAGGTTATCTGAGAGTATGTGTTAAAGACGGCGTGAGTGATGTCACCGGTGATGCTGATGGAAATGATAAGGGAGGTGAAGCTTCTAATGATGTAGAAGAAGGATGAATGAGGACGAATATCCTCACAATACAATATATGCATTCAATTCTTACTTTTTCTACATCTGTCAACATGAATACGGTTCTTTTTCTGATGAAGAAAATGACCGATAAGAATGACGGTAGTGATGATTCTAATTATGATGATTAAAATACCATTTATAATGTTGGTTTTGACCATTCTAAGGATGAAAATGCTAATAATAATGACGGCTGTGACAATTCTGATAATGATAATAAAAATGTCAATAACACTGATGGTAGTAATATTAGTTACGGTAATGATAATGGTTACAGTCATATAGAGATGACAGAAGTAATGATAAGTAAAAAGACGAAATAAGAATAAGCGAAATATTCTTGCAGTTTTCTTGGCATTATCTTCTAAACATTTTCAAGATAAAGACCTTATTTTTAAAATCAAACTTCCAGGACTTCATCTCTCTCCTCGCTCTCTCTCCCTCTCTCGCCCCCCCCCCCCCCTCTCTCTCTCTCTCTCTCTCTCTCTCTCTCTCTCTCTCTCTCTCTCTCTCTCTCTCTCTCTCTCTCTCTCGCTCTCTCTCTCACACACACACACACACGCGCGCGCGCGCGCGCGCGCGCGCGCATGAGAGGCAAACTGGACGGGGAACGTGACAAAAAGAAAAAAAAAATCTCAGCTGCTAGTGCATTAACAAACAGCATTGCAAGGAACACACAAACCACCTTCATCGTCGCTCTGCAATGAATGTTAGTGATAAAAATTTGTTATCATCTATCACAAGTTGTATGATGATCTAATTAATATTCTATCACGAGTATTATATGATTGTATGTCGATAATGCACGTATGTATGTACAAGCATACATTTCGTGACCATTTCCTATCCCCGTATTTCAAAATGTAAGGCAAATTATTCTTACCATTTATTTGCTTACAGAAAGGCATTGTATATCGAATAAACTTATCAGTACATATTCTTTTTTGTTTGATCGCATGTTAGAAAGTGCTGAATATCATGGTACTAATACAATTACTAGTAACTTTTGAACGATAATGGCCATATTAGAAATTGAATTATATCGATTTGACTATGATCATAGTGACTAGTCTCATTGCTGTTATCATCATTGATATCATTATCATTTATAAATATTACTACCATCATTATTTTTGTTCTTGTTACAACTACTGCTGCTGATAGTGCTACTTCAGCTACTATCATAAAGAAATCCTTCACATTTCGAATCATTTGAATAACATTAATCTTTGTATCACGTGGTGACTGTAACGGGTATTATATAA
>NC_091576.1:28351979-28374479 GCF_042767895.1 Penaeus vannamei
CAATCTGACTGTGTCCAAAACGGAAGGCAGCAGTTGCAAATTCAGCACTGATGGCAGCGCTCTTATCAGGGATGTAAAAGTTCTTTCGTTTCTTGTTCTTCAAGGGTTTCAGCTTAGAGTCTTTTATGAGTTTCTTACCTGCAAGACAATTCATGCATGCACTTCTGTTATCATATGTCCATATCTGTGTGTATATGAACTTATACCTACAATTTCATATACTTATTTGTCAAATAACCTGAGAAGGAAATAAGTTACATATGCTTTGCCTGATATGGGACATACCGAAGATGGGAGGCAGGTACTCGTTGTAGGTAACATGTTGGAGCTGAGCGCCCACGATTCGGCGGGCCTCCTGGAACAGCTCTTCATCATTCCAGGAAGGATTGATGTTCTTCAGCCGAGACGCTAGATGGTTGTGGTGACGAGCCCATACGGTGTGGAACAGAACGAGGAGAACTTGCTCATTCACTCTTCTGTCCCCTGTTGTGTCATTATTAACATTATTGTTAGTGTGCAACACGCGCTAAAACCCGCTTGGTACACTGACACCACGTCAACAAATGTGGGAAAGTTAAAGCTATATACATTTACAAAACTAAACTGAGGCAGAGAACACAAGGGCCAACCTACCGGCCCGGAAGCAAAACTGGTTCATGCTGGCTTGTTCTGCCTTGTTGCACTCGTTTGTTAAGTCCGTGTTTGCAGGGAGAAGCTCCTCGCCTTCATTCGTCATCTGTGGGAAAAACTCATTTTCATAGCAGTTGCTTTTGATATATTTGTCAAATTACAATCATTTTGCTCTTTTTGCTTTGATTTATGACCCGTTTATTAACTACGATGTTCAGTGCTATTGTTAATATTATTAGCTTAACAAATAATGAGTCTAGTAATAATTCTTAACTTCCTTTAAGATGACGTTTTAACCCTTCGTTGAATACCATGCTATTCATGCAGACCCTCTATATTCATTACATTTTTAAACAAAACTCTGTCTAATATCATAGCAACATATTTGAAGTATGGTGTATGATATTTCATAGGACTGACATGAAATTAAATTAAACCCATGTTCTAAATATTCTTGCTTCTGAATCTAGAACTTTTGATACCCTTCGCTGATCCTTTTTACAGCCTATTTCAATGTCAGGTCTACAACGTCTCTTTCAGTTTCTTGTTTCCTATTTCAAACGCCTCTCACCATTAGTAGTTTAAAGCCTCAGTGCTTTCAAATTTCCTATTCCGGATCTTTACTTACACCTGGGGCATTGTAAGTTGGTGCTGCAAGTTTTATGAAATTTTTACAACCCAGAACATTTTCCTACTCCAAACTTCTTGCTTTATTCCTTCCTTAGTACTATATTTTGGCGCCCTCGTATTCTACTCTATAAAGTATTGTTTTCCATATGCTTCGCCCCTGCCACCACTCTGATGTAGTAATCTTCCTAAACATGATGTAGCACTAGCAAATCAGAAAGTCATGGTGGTGATGGTAGTAATAATTACTCTGACTCTAAAAACCACTGTATTAACCTGAGCAATAAGCAGACCGTCGTCCATCGTTCTCAGTGAATTCATCATCTCGTCATCGATGCCGTAGACCTGAGAGCCGTCGATATATGCCGTCTTCTCATTCATTTGTTCTCGTGGACCTGAACAAATGAAGTAATTTTATGGAGTTTAGTTGAAGTTGAAGTTTGAATGCTTAAAATTGAAACGATAAATAACTGAAAAAGGAACAAGTATCAAAAGACAATTATCAAACCAGTAAGATATTTCTCTATAACTGAAAAAGGAACAAGTATCAAAAGTCAATTATCAAACCAGTAAGATATTTCTCTATAACTGAAAAAGGAACAAGTATCAAAAGTCAATTATCAAACCAGTAAGATATTTCTCTATCTTATATATTTTTTCTATAATGCTTGTAGTTCGATCCGACTTGAAGAAAATGGACTCACCAAACAGGCACCGTGGCGCGGGAGCCGAGCGGATGAACTCCATGCACGTCTGGTTGAACCTGGAGTAGAAAGGGTCGTCTGCAGGGATGGAAATGGCGGCGCACTCAGGGTGGAGTAAAGTGGGGTCTCCCAGGGCGTCAGGGCAGCATGGAATGGCATCTCCATACATACCTGGGATGTGAATAAAGAAAATAGAGTCCTGCATCGACGACATTTATTACATCTTGAGTTTTCTGTAGGTCATTAGTCTCTGAATCTGTTTGCCCTTAATGACTGGGAAATATCAACAAATATGTATTACCATTATTATTCCTGAGACAGATTTTTATATTATTTGAATCTTTTTGGAAAACTCAAAAATGAGTCTGGTGGCTGAGTTTGATTTATGTTAACATCCTATATTGGTATCAAGCGGACCTTTATTCAAAGGCGTGAAGGTCAGGTCATGGTCAAGGAACTGCCCGTAGGTCATGTGAAGGACAGAGAGGAGAAAAGATTCCCCGTTTGGCCGGATGCTGTTAACCGCTGCGCTGACTCGGCGGGCGCTGGGAAGTGGCTGCCCGTCCTGGGAACGGCGGAGGCTCGACACTCCTGCAGTGTGGAAGATACTACAGTGTATGAAATATTCATTCATATCGTGCTATGATACGGTTTCATGAATACGACTGTGCTGATAAACATGATACGCCACATTTATACAAAAAATCATGAGCATGCCATTAGGGAAAGGCAGAAGACAAGCACTTATGGAAGTGAGATCGTAGCAGCAATACCAAGAATTGGAGAAACCCACCGTTGCCATAGTCAGGCGGAGCAACGCGGCGGAAGGGCCTGAAAGTGGCTCCCCACAGTGGGTTGGCCAAGTTATTACAGGTGCCGTTGGAGGACCTGTACTTGCTGAAGGCCTCGCAAGAGGACGAGACTTGGTCCTGATCGCAGAACTCTTCTTGGGCCAGTTGGTCCGAGACGATGATGTCGAAAGTTATGTCGGTCTTATTAAGCTGCAAACTAAATAAGGAGATATATAATTAGTTGTGCCCAAAGAGATAAATGATCTGTGTTTTTTTGTGTAAAATGCAGTCTATAGCACAACACTGGGAAACACGATTGCTGTCCAAGTTGTAATGCATAAAAACTTGTAATAACGATTGACGATTACCTGTATTAATCAATAATGGTTCCATATAAGTTCCTTTAGTTACAAAACCTAGTTGGAAAAAGTTTGACGACTAAGATGCTGCAATAGTTAATAAAGAATGGTTGCATTACCGATCCATGATGAATTCAGTAGCGCAGTCTATCATGAAGCCTGTTCTTGCTGCTGTGATGGACTGCGGACTGAAACTCTTGAAGAGGGTCTGATGTATGAAAGTAGGCGAGTCATGAGAGACACTCATGTTCTTGGCAGCCATGTCCCTTTCTATTCTATCCTTCTCCCGAAGTTGAGTTAGTCCGTGTTCGATGCTTGATCGAGAAACACTGTTTTAACAATAAAAGGAATTTAAGTACTTTCACTCATGTATACAACCAATTATTATAGGAATGATCTTTAGTTTGAAATCTTATCAGAATCAAAAATTACCAGATTATGAGAAGACCGTTAAAATGCGTGAAACCAAGTTATCGAAAAATACAATAGACTCGCACATAATTTTCACACCACAAGAAAACTTACTTCAAACAAAACAAACGCGAGAAAACTTTTTTTTTTTTTTTTTTTTTTTTACGGACGAATAGGGGTATCATTCCGGATGAACATTCATTAATGATTTTTTTTGTTTATCATTATTATTATTATTATTATTAATATATAATATGCATATTATATGTATACATATATATATATATATATATATATATATATATATATATATATATATATAATTTATAAAATATATATTTTACGGAAGCTGCACCCTACTCCGCGAAAGTTCCTAGATAACAAACGCAATTTTCCTCACTTGTCATCCTTCGAAATGTTAAGAACAGGCGGAGTTTCAATCGACTTCCAAGTTGTTCCTCCAAGTACTTGCTGTGTTCCGGGATGCTCCTCTGGCGTCACCTGGTTGGATTTCTTCCCTCGTTTCACGTACGAAATGTTGTCTGAGAATAGCATTCGTGTGAACGTCAGCGTTGGTGATGACATTGGTGATGCTGATGGGAATGATAATGGTGATGCTTCTAATGATGATAATGAAGACGACCAATAATAATCGTAGTGATAATTCTAATGCTGATTATAATGCTAATGATAATTAAAATGCCACTTATAATGTTGGTTGTGATAATTCTATGGATAATAGAAATGTCAATTATAATGATGATAGTTCTTTCAATTATGGTGGTGTTAATCTTATAGAGATGACAGAAGTAATGAGAGGTGAGAAGACAAAATAAGTGAAATAATCTTTTCTTGGCATAATCCTCAACATTCTAAAGTCAAAGACCTTGTTCTTAAAATCAAAATGTAAGGACTTTTCATCTCTCTCTCTCTCTCTCTCTCTCTCTCTCTCTCTCTCTCTCTCTCTCTCTCTCTCTCTCTCTCTCTCTCATACACACACACACACACACACACACATACAAACTCTGCTTTGATGTATCGCTGCCGATCCTGCCCTCCCTCTTTTATTCACTCTCTCGATCTCTTTCCCAATTTTAATATGCTAATAACTTAATATGTAATACAGAGGTAAACAAGACTGGGAACATGAGAAAAAAAAACTCACCTTCAATGATTCGTAACGTAGTTGTCTCAGATGCTAGTGCAATAACTAGCAACATTGCAAGGAACACGCAAACCACCTTCATCATGGCTCTGCAACGAATGCTAGTGATGAAAATTTGTTAATGTTAACCCCAACTTATAAGATGATCCAATGTATTTTAATGTTCAACGAAGGCTTTGAATAGCACAAGAAAATATGAACACATAATAGGCCTATATAAAAGATAGTTTTACCTATTGACTACCATAGGTTGCTTGACTACCATAGTTTGGGTTGCAGTCTATGAAGAATGCATATCGAATAAAGTTATCCATGAACTGGCTGATATATTCTGCTTTAGCCCTTATTATCCCCTTTTCCTATATCTTCCATCGTTACTTTTTTCTACTTGACATTTCAACGGCTCTTTTTAAAACACTGAATCTTCTTGGACCAGAATTGCGTCGCACGCTTCGCAGACTGCTAAGTGGGACGCTGAACAGTGACACCAGAAACGAGAAGCACCCAGAGAGTGCAAACCTCCGCCAAAGCAATTGGCTCACTGATGCAATAAAAAAATCACACTTTAAAAATTACATGAAAATCACCTCTTTCGCATTTCCCTATCTCGCACCTGAATCTGTATCACGATCCCGATCACAACCAAAATGAAATGACGTCTAACTTGGGTTAAGACATATCTATGGCTATTCACAAAAGTCTGTTCATAAATATGTCAGTTATTCTACTAACCAACTAACCAACGTTACCAAACTCAAAACCTCCTTGGCTGAGGTGATTTAATAATATGGAAAATATTATTACGCTTCTGTCCGATATCAGCAGTATAACCGACAGTAAGATTATTTTCGAAAATTTGTTCACCTTGATCAACGGGCTAATGCATGAAAAAATGGAATTTAATTCATATTAACTATGGCTCTTCATTATATTTTTCACTGGCATGCTATTAAAATAGGGATTATAGTGTCTTATAACACTTTGGATCAGATTGTAAGCAAATGCTTCAAAAAGTTAAGCAAAACTAGAGTATGAAGTACAACTATTGGTCTATGGCAGCGGTGATCCGCTGAGTGTAGTTCTCACCTTCGCTGAACTTCGGGAAGTCCAGATACAACTGTAACAGATACAACTGACGCTCTTTATTTATAGCGAGATGCAAGGACGTGGCTCCGCCTTCTGTAAGTCTGAGTCAGTGACAGGAGTGATAAGTTTGAGCGTTCCATGGAAAGGATATAATTGATTCATAACATCTGTTTGCATGGAGTTCTCGCTAGTCTCGATATCTCTTCGTCCTTTTTTAATTTGTTTTTGACATCTGGGAAGACGTGTATGACATACAGTATTGTGAATGCCTGGCTCACCGTGTGATTTGTGTATTGTGGGGAATGACTGAGCATGTTCACATGTCACATAGGTTGATTGGAAAGACAACTTGTGTCCAGGGTGCTTTAATCTTGGATATAGTATTCAGAGCATCTGCCCGATCTACCATACTAGATGTAAACAAAGGCCTCTCTACTGAGAGAGAAGATGAGAATAAAGACATTCGGTTATGAACATATACAAAGGTATAGCATGATTACAAATACTATATTCCAATATGATTAAATTTCCGATATACATACAGACTGTAGCTCCGACCATAAGCCGTACGGTACGAATTTATTCATATCATGTTGGTGCTATAATTCAACCTCCTATTTTTTCAAAAAAGTTTTTGTGATACCTTTATTCTTGACATAGCAATATAAAACAACATAGTGTACAGATGTCTAGCTATCTATGTAATAACAGTGACATTACGAGGTCTGGAGGACATCGCTCACGACTCCTGTCTCTGTCCAGCGTCTAACCCTAAGCCCTAACCTTACATCCCACACACACTTCAACACATGCACATAAACGCACAGGCAAGTGTGAGGGATAAAGAGAGGGGGATAAGGACAAAATGAAGATAGGAAAGAGGAAGAGAGAGATACAGAGACAGAACTTAATTTAGAGATGTGTAAAGATTTAGATAGAGAAATAGATGTACATATATCGATTGTTTAACCTAGGTTAAATATGAACTAAGGGCTTTGTGGCGGTCCCTTTGCAGCAGGGAATTTATTTGGCATTGTTTATTCCATATTCCGGGGGACTTGTACGAAATTCTGACACTAGTTCCGTGTGGTACCTCGAATGTTGAACTTGGATTAAATATTAAGGCTCTTTAATTAAGGGTGTCTGACGGCCCCTTAGCCGCAGAGAATTTGTCTAGCATAGGTCACCAGGTAAACTGTGTGACATACCTTTTCACCTTAAAGTGGTTTCAGTACCTCACATGTTAATCTAGCGCATTTTTGGACCCCTTTGAAAGGGCCCCAGGGGCCACAAGGAGCAGAGGGACCCCGGTAGACATCCATGTTTTGAGGTCAGATATTGGTAGCTCGTTCGTTTAATCAAACGTAATAGTGAATTAGGACCGTAGTTTCCTTTTTTGTAACCATTGTAATGCACTGCACTATGTTTGCTTTCTACCAAATATCCAGTTACTTTCTGCAACTGTGGCATGTTTGGTAGAGTGAGGTAAGACGAGCAGTGAGCCGTCTAACACGCTTGTTTAGTGCATAATGACTGATTTCATTAGGTCCCATGACTTTCTGGCCATCAGTCTTGCTTAGATTTCTGCTTGAGATCACGGAACTGTAAAGCTGCAAGTTGGTAACGAGTGGCAGACTGGGAGATGGTCAGTCAAGTTTTTTATTTTCATCTCGGAGAAAATTTAGAGTTGGAAGATGTCCTCGTCCGTGTTATTGTTTGATGCACCTCCACCAAGTTGAAGGTCTCACTCAACTGCAAGTGAATTTTGATCGGAAGAGCTCCAATTGCCCATAATTAAACCGCTTTCATTCTCCTGGAAACAATAGCATGGGCATAGTTATTTCTTGAAAAAGGGCGTCTATAACGGCTCTAGACTCTCATAATTTTATCAGCTGCTTTTCCAGTTATAGCAGCTATGCTTTATATGTCTTGCTGGGTACATTCGCATGAGCTAACTAGTAATTTGCAAAAATCAATTGCCTGTTTGTTAACATTGTCCATGAGAATGTTTCCCCAAGGTACCTCAATGAATCACTCATACCTTGCCAGTCTTTGTCTCATTGACAGATTGTGTATCATCTTTATCACATGCAGTGCTTAGACCAAGTGTGAAGGGGAGCCCTGCCTTCCCAAACAGAAACAATTTACATCATATTTAGCCAGATCAGTAGAAAGAGATGCAGATTGCGAAATGGACACGACTGATATATGAAAAGTAGGAACTTCAAATTATCTTTAAACCAATTGTTTAATAATATTCTCATTAAGTGTCTTCTCTTTTGTAGGACTATGCCTGGAGAATGTCCAGAAAAAAATATATAATTTTTACAACTGATTGCAACATTACCCTTAGGAACATGTCCAGCCTATGTGAAATAGGATGGTATTATTTATATTTTTATACATATATATATATATATATGTGTGTGTGTGTGTGTGTGTGTGTGTGTGTGTGTGTGTGTGTGTGTGTGTGTGTGTGTGTCTGTGTGTGTGTGTGTGTGTGTGTGTATGCATATATATACATATATAAATGTATCATATATTTCACATATATATATATATATATATATATATATATATATATATATATATATATATATATATATATATGCATGTATGTATAAATGTATAATATATATGTATATATATAACTGTATCATATAAATGTATATATGTTTGTATCTCTCTCTCTCTCTCTCTCTCTCTCTCTCTCTCATATATATATATATATATATATATATATATATATATATATATATATATATATATATATATATAAACTGTATCATATATAAGTATATATACATACACACAACACGTACACATAAATATACATATTTATAGATATATACAAACACGCATTTATATATATATATATATATATATATATATATATATATATATATATATATATATATATATATATATATATGTGTGTGTGTGTGTGTGTGTGTGTGTGTGTGTGTGTGTGTGTGTGTGTGTGTGTGTGTGTGTATGACATGTAAAATCCAAATGCTTTCGTCGAATTCTTTATAAAACAAATCATACAACTAAGGTATCAATCACACAATACATAAAGACAAAGACAAATAGGGATTATATAATGATAAAAAGTCATAGTAATAATATTAATAAAAGAAGAAGTAGCAGTAATGGATTTTCTTGTCGATTACGCCAGATTCATATATCTTATTGTGCAAGATGTGCAACCTGAAATAGGTGCCACACCTAATATTGCTGGAATAACCTCGTCTGGGAAATCAATATACTGTTGTGTATTTGTGGTAAGGGTATTTATGATGCTTTTCCAAACTTCAAAGTTGTCTGTCCATGGGAACAATCGAATAAACCATTCATTTTCCTTCTGTGTATGAAATCTGTATATGATTATATCAACAGCAATAATAGCAATAACAAATAATAGTGATATTAAAAACAATAATAATTGGAATACCAATTGCGGCTTTGTACGAGCCAGTCAGCCAGCAAAAAAGGGAGAGAGAGCGAGATATATATTGGCCTACATTACATCCAAGACTGACCTCATGATTAGTATCGAACCCCCAGGCTTTTCCCCCATGGGACATCATGTGCAGGACTTTACTTAACTTGCGCACAAACACACAACTACTTTTTTTTTTTTTTTTTTTTTTTTTTTTTTTTTTTTTTTTATTATTACATTTTCGCCCTTAATAATCTAGATTAAAACAGCGCGTCGTAGTTTTATGCGCAAATTCAAGAGAAAGAAAGGATGTGTGTGGGGGGGGGGGGGATGGGATCACTTTCAATTTAACTCAAATTAACACAAAAGGAATGAAATATATTTATTTTATTTATCCCGGGCGATACCGGTAAGCCCCTCTAATTCAGCCTTGACATTGCTTTTATCCATTCATTAGCTTATGTGAACTGTCGTGTCGCGTGAGGGGTAGGGGCGTTTCAAATGCCATTGGGAGAAAGGGCAAATATTGTCTTAGAGGACCTTTTAACCCAGTATGCTATTGGAGAGCCTGACCCATTTCCAAATCGTTCTGGAGCCACGAGGGAGAGGGAACCGATATTCTGTTATATGACACAAAGGATTCAGCGAAAATTGCAGCCTACAACAACACAGAAATTCAGTGTAATAGGATTCTATTAATGCTTCTTCTGTTGCTTCAAATCATGCTTTAACCATAGATGATTCGAAGAAGAAACTTTTATAGTAATTTCTCTAAACCTTGGATATGAAAAAAATGGCCAAAATATGAATGTTTAGTGTATAGATTGTGTGTTATGACAAAGTTATCGTTCATTGCTAGAGTCTTGCTAATATAAAGGGGAAAAGAAAATTAATACAAAGTATGTCTATTGAGAAATTGATGAGACAAGTAAGTGTCAGACAGCACAACAGAATAGGGACACCAGGAGTACGTCAAAAGTTTGTTTCTATTATCGATCCCATTCAAACGTTAGTGGCATTAGTGTTTCTACTATACATTGTATAACTAATTAGCGGTCTCCTTGGCAAGTAAGTACCGCCCTCCTCCTACTCCTCACCAACCGTCCTCTGCCACCCCTAATTAGTGTCCCTGGCGAGGAGGGTCACGGATAACCTTTGAAGGGGTATAGACAACTGTTGTCATAATAACAAGAGATGTAGCAAACATTCGAGGACACTTGCCTGTGTTACTCAGTATGATGAAAGCAGATCTTTTATTCTCCCTTTCAGCTTTTTTTTTTTTTTTTCCTTTCTTTCTGTTTAAGACGTTTCGTGTCTGTGTTTGCAAGGGGTATTTATCTCTGTTTGCTCTTAGTGGTTATTCCAAACTAACATCAGGTGGAAAGGACTCTTTAATTAATCTCGGATAAAGATACTATCCAGACCAGACAATGCTTTACAATGAACATATCAAAAATATCCGATTGCATTGCTCAAATTGATCTTTGCGAAACTTCACAGAATCCTTCCATCGACTGCAATCATTCCTTCCAGTGGCTGAGGTCCAATTCTTGGAAAGAAGAGCAAGATACCACTGGATTCTCGAGAGATGCCACTTTCAGAGGCTCTGCCTGAATCTCCGTCAGTTCTGGAATCACTTCGCACATGATCCCCGCTAAGGTTGTTTTGCGAATTTCTTTGACTTGTTCTGAAATAGTAAAATAAAAAGTAACAATACATCGACAAGTGTAACAGGACAAGAACATAAGGAAACAGAACAATGGCATGTTGTTATAAATAATTACTAAGTTCCAAGGGAAAGCCATGACAACCACATTTTACTTACCTTTCTTAAACCTTGTATCCTTGTCATTAGTCTCGTACCAATATCTGTCGCCTACTTTCAGCCTAAGGAACTGGTCCAGCAGAATACAAGCGAAAGTGGGACCTACTACTCCTCCTTCTACCGGGTGCTCAGCCAAACCACCGACGAACAGGTCAATGTCATCCACATGACTAAAAATTAAAGATCTCAGTGTGATAATCATCCGAACTCTCCATTGTGTTCTACTTCACATGGAAAATATGTTCACGAACAATGTTAATAAACAAGTACAATGTTAATAAACATAATGCAAGGGGGTGGGAAGAATCACATAGAAGAAATGGCGTACCTATATACATCCTCTAGAATTTCAATCACATCCTCATCCATGATTCCCGAGAGATCAGGAAAGTCATGAATGGAAGACAAGTCGCATGAGGCTCTGAGTGCCGTGTACGAGGCAATGCCATGGTCACGGCCACGCTGTATGTTGAGGGACATCAGATCGAGTCCAAACATGTTCATCCCTTTGAAAAGTTTGCCGGCCACCTGTTCGTAAATTATCAAAGTTTAGATTTTTTTAATACTGGAATGATACTGGAAGATTGACGTGCAGACATAATATATTGGGAATCATTGCATTTGTTAAATCCATAGACAAAAATGTGACAAGACCTAATGAAATCTCAGTCATTCGTCACTCCACTCAATCTTTATAAGATACCTGATATCACCACACACATCACTTGACACTGACTCACTTGCGGTGTAAAGAATGGGTCAACGTCTCCCGCGCTCTGTCGAACCTCCCCTCGCGTCAGCTGTGGAACGGCGCCTTTCATGTACACGACGAAAGGATTCATAAACACCGAAGACGTCTCAGTTGAGGAAATGTCGCCGAAGTCATCCACTCTCTCCATATGACCCTAAAACGAGACGAGAGGAATGTTGGACGAAATCAACCAAAGAGCTATGATCTGATATAAGGTCCTTGGTGCATATTTCCTAAGTATATCCCATTTACGGATATGTAACATGAGATCTAGTTCCATTCTATTTTTTGTAACCTATATCCTGTACTTCCTGGATATTTTACTGCTTACAAAGATAGTTCACTTCAAATAATTCATCTTGATTTAATGAATCCGACAAATGCAACTCATTTAAGAAAATGCACGAAACGTATATCAATTCACATAATGGGAAAAAAAATGCCTGAGAAGATAAGAGAATCAACATGAAGGTTCAACTCACAGCAATCTGACTGTGTCCAAAACGGAAGGCAGCAGTTGCAAATTCAGCACTGATGGCAGCGCTCTTATCAGGTATGTAAAAGTTCTTTCGTTTCTTGTTCTTCAAGGGTTTCAGCTTAGAGTCTTTTATGATGTTCTCACCTGGTAGACAATTCATGCATGCACTTCTGTTATCATATGTCCTTATCTGTGTGTATATGAATTTATACCTACAATTTCATATACTTATTTGTCAAATAACCTGAGAAGGAATTAAGTTGCATATGCTTTGCCTGACATGGGACATACCGAAGATGGGCGGCAAGTACTCGTTGTAGGTAACATGTTGGAGCTGAGCGCCCACGATTCGGCGGGCCTCCTGGAACAGCTCTTCATCATTCCAGGAAGGATTGATGTTCTTCAGCCGAGACGCTAGATGGTTGTGGTGACGAGCCCATACGGTGTGGAACAGAACGAGGAGAACTTGCTCATTCACTCTTCTGTCCCCTGTTGTGTCATTATTAACATTATTGTTAGTGTGCAACACTTGCGCTAAAACCCGCTTGGTACACTGACACCACGTCAACAAATGTGGGAAAGTTAAAGCTATATACATTTACAAAACTAAACTGAGGCAGAGAACACAAGGGCCAACCTACCGGCCCGGAAGCAAAACTGGTTCATGCTGGCTTGTTCTGCCTTGTTGCACTCGTTTGTTAAGTCCGTGTTTGCAGGGAGAAGCTCCTCGCCTTCATTCGTCATCTGTGGGAAAAACTCATTTTCATAGCAGTTGCTTTTGATATATTTGTCAAATTACAATCATTTTGCTCTTTTTGCTTTGATTTATGACCCGTTTATTAACTACGATGTTCAGTGCTATTGTTAATATTATTAGCTTAACAAATAATGAGTCTAGTAATAATTCTTAACTTCCTTTAAGATGACGTTTTAACCCTTCGTTGAATACCATGCTATTCATGCAGACCCTCTATATTCATTACATTTTTAAACAAAACTCTGTCTAATATCATAGCAACATATTTGAAGTATGGTGTATGATATTTCATAGGACTGACATGAAATTAAATTAAACCCATGTTCTAAATATTCTTGCTTCTGAATCTAGAACTTTTGATACCCTTCGCTGATCCTTTTTACAGCCTATTTCAATGTCAGGTCTACAACGTCTCTTTCAGTTTCTTGTTTCCTATTTCAAACGCCTCTCACCATTAGTAGTTTAAAGCCTCAGTGCTTTCAAATTTCCTATTCCGGATCTTTACTTACACCTGGGGCATTGTAAGTTGGTGCTGCAAGTTTTATGAAATTTTTACAACCCAGAACATTTTCCTACTCCAAACTTCTTGCTTTATTCCTTCCTTAGTACTATATTTTGGCGCCCTCGTATTCTACTCTATAAAGTATTGTTTTCCATATGCTTCGCCCCTGCCACCACTCTGATGTAGTAATCTTCCTAAACATGATGTAGCACTAGCAAATCAGAAAGTCATGGTGGTGATGGTGGTAATAATTACTCTGACTCTAAAAACCACTGTATTAACCTGAGCAATAAGCAGACCGTCGTCCATCGTTCTCAGTGAATTCATCATCTCGTCATCGATGCCGTAGACCTGAGAGCCGTCGATATATGCCGTCTTCTCATTCATTTGTTCTCGTGGACCTGAACAAATGAAGTAATTTTATGGAGTTTAGTTGAAGTTGAAGTTTGAATGCTTAAAACTGAAACGATAAATAACTGAAAAAGGAACAAGTATCAAAAGTCAATTATCAAACCAGTAAGATATTTCTCTATAACTGAAAAAGGAACAAGTATCAAAAGTCAATTATCAAACCAGTAAGATATTTCTCTATCTTATATATTTTTTCTATAATGCTTGTAGTTCGATCCGACTTGAAGAAAATGGACTCACCAAACAGGCACCGTGGCGCGGGAGCCGAGCGGATGAACTCCATGCACGTCTGGTTGAACCTGGAGTAGAAAGGGTCGTCTGCAGGGATGGAAATGGCGGCGCACTCAGGGTGGAGTAAAGTGGGGTCTCCCAGGGCGTCAGGGCAGCATGGAATGGCATCTCCATACATACCTGGGATGTGAATAAAGAAAATAGAGTCCTGCATCGACGACATGTATTACATCTTGAGTTTTCTGTAGGTCATTAGTCTCTGAATCTGTTTGCCCTTAATGACTGGGAAATATTATCAACAAATATGTATTACCATTATTATTCCTGAGACAGATTTTTATGTTATTTGAATCTTTTTGGAAAACTCAAAAATGAGTCTGGTGGCTGAGTTTGATTTATGTTAACATCCTATATTGGTATCAAGCGGACCTTTATTCAAAGGCGTGAAGGTCAGGTCATGGTCTAGGAACTGCCCGTAGGTCATGTGAAGGACAGAGAGGAGAAAAGATTCCCCGTTTGGCCGGATGCTGTTAACCGCTGCGCTGACTCGGCGGGCGCTGGGAAGTGGCTGCCCGTCCTGGGAACGGCGGAGGCTCGACACTCCTGCAGTGTGGAAGATACTACAGTGTATGAAATATTCATATCGTACTATGATACGGTTTCATGAATAAAACTGTGCTTATAAACATGATACGCCACATTTATACAAAAAATCATGAGCATGCCATTAGGGAAAGGCAGAAGACAAGCACTTATGGAAGTGAGATCGTAGCAGCAATACCAGGAATTGGAGATACCCACCGTTGCCATAGTCAGGCGGAGCAACGCGGCGGAAGGGCCTGAAAGTGGCTCCCCACAGTGGGTTGGCCAAGTTATTACAGGTGCCGTTGGAGGACCTGTACTTGCTGAAGGCCTCGCAAGAGGACGAAACTTGGTCCTGATCGCAGAACTCTTCTTGGGCCAGTTGGTCCGAGACGAGGATGTCGAAAGTTATGTCGGTCTTATTAAGCTGCAAACTAAATAAGGAGATTTATTATTAGTTGTGCCCAAAGAGATAAATGATCTGTGTTTTTTTGTGTAAAATGCAGTCTATAGCACAACCCTGGGAAACACGATTGCTGTCCAAGTTGTAATGCATAAAAACTTGTAATAACGATTGACGATTACCTGTATTAATCAATAATGGTTCCATATAAGTTCCTTTAGTTACAAAACCTAGTTGGAAAAAGTTTGACGACTAAGATGCTGCAATAGTTAATAAAGAATGGTTGCATTACCGATCCATGATGAATTCAGTAGCGCAGTCTATCATGAAGCCTGTTCTTGCTGCTGTGATGGACTGCGGACTGAAACTCTTGAAGAGGGTCTGATGTATGAAAGTAGGCGAGTCATGAGAGACACTCATGTTCTTGGCAGCCATGTCCCTTTCTATTCTATCCTTCTCCCGAAGTTGAGTTAGTCCGTGTTCGATGCTTGATCGAGAAACACTGTTTTAACAATAAAAGGAATTTAAGTACTTTCACTCATGTATACAACCAATTATTATAGGAATGATCTTTAGTTTGAAATCTTATCAGAATCAAAAATTACCAGATTATGAGAAGACCGTTAAAATGCGTGAAACCAAGTTATCGAAAAATACAATAGACTCGCACATAATTTTCACACCACAAGAAAACTTACTTCAAACAAAACAAACGCGAGAAAACTTTTTTTTTTTTTTTTTTTTTTTTTTTACGGACGAATAGGGGTATCATTCCGGATGAACATTCATTAATGATTTTTTTTGTTTATCATTATTATTATTATTATTATTAATATATAATATGCATATTATATGTATATATATATATATATATATATATATATATATATATATATATAATTTATAAAATATATATTTTACGGAAGCTGCACCCTACTCCGCGAAAGTTCCTAGATAACAAACGCAATTTTCCTCACTTGTCATCCTTCGAAATGTTAAGAACAGGCGGAGTTTCAATCGACTTCCAAGTTGTTCCTCCAAGTACTTGCTGTGTTCCGGGATGCTCCTCTGGCGTCACCTGGTTGGATTTCTTCCCTCGTTTCACGTACGAAATGTTGTCTGAGAATAGCATTCGTGTGAACGTCAGCGTTGGTGATGACATTGGTGATGCTGATGGGAATGATAATGGTGATGCTTCTAATGATGATAATGAAGACGACCAATAATAATCGTAGTGATAATTCTAATGCTGATTATAATGCTAATGATAATTAAAATGCCACTTATAATGTTGGTTGTGATAATTCTATGGATAATAGAAATGTCAATTATAATGATGATAGTTCTTTCAATTATGGTGGTGTTAATCTTATAGAGATGACAGAAGTAATGAGAGGTGAGAAGACAAAATAAGTGAAATAATCTTTTCTTGGCATAATCCTCAACATTCTAAAGTCAAAGACCTTGTTCTTAAAATCAAAATGTAAGGACTTTTCATCTCTCTCTCTCTCTCTCTCTCTCATACACACACACACATACAAACTCTGCTTTGATGAATCGCTGCCGATCCTGCCCTCCCTCTTTTATTCACTCTCTCGATCTCTTTCCCAATTTTAATATGCTAATAACTTAATATGTAATAAAGAGGTAAACAAGACTGGCAACATGAGAAAAAAAACTCACCTTCAATGATTCGTAACGTAGTTGTCTCAGATGCTAGTGCAATAACTAGCAACATTGCAAGGAACACGCAAACCACCTTCATCATGGATCTGCAACGAATGCTAGTGATGAAAATTTGTTAATGTTAACCCCAACTTATAAGATGATCCAATGTATTTTAATGTTCAACGAAGGCTTTGAATAGCACAAGAAAATATGAACACATAATAGGCCTATATAAAAGATAGTTTTACCTATTGACTACCATGATTTAGTAATAAAAGGTGTATACGTATTAAATATTTACTTTATATATATTTATATATATATTACTAAATACGCACACATCATTTATATTCTATCCCGAATATTATATTACTTTATGATGAAAAAGTACAGGCATACATTTCGTGATAAAATTCCTATCGACCGGACGGTATCTCAAAACTTTAAACAAATTTATTCTTACGCTTTATTTGCTGCTTGGGTTGCAGTCTATGAAGAATGCATATCGAATAAAGTTATCCATGAACTGGCTGATTTATTCTGCTTTAGCCCTTATTATCCCCTTTTCCTATATCTCCCATCGTTACTTTTTTCTACTTGACATTTCAACGGCTCTTTTTAAAACACTGAATCTTCTTGGACCAGAATTGCGTCGCACGCTTCGCAGACTGCTAAGTGGGACGCTGAACAGTGACACCAGAAACGAGAAGCACCCAGAGAGTGCAAACCTCCGCCAAAGCAATTGGCTCACTGATGCAATAAAAAAATCACACTTTAAAAATTACATGAAAATTACCTCTTTCGCATTTCCCTATCTCGCACCTGAATCTGTATCATGATCCCGATCACAACCAAAATGAAATGACGTCTAACTTGGGTTAAGACATATCTATGGCTATTCACAAAAGTCTGTTCATAAATATGTCAGTTATTCTACTAACCAACTAACCAACGTTACCAAACTCAAAACCTCCTTGGCGGAGGTGATTTAATAATGTGGAAAATATTATTACGCTTCTGTCCGATATCAGCAGTATAACCGACAGTAAGATTATTTTCGAAAATTTGTTCACCTTGATCAACGGGCTTATGTATGAAAAAATGGAATTTAATTCATATTAACTATGGCTCTTCATTATATCTTTCACTGGCATGCTATTAAAATAGGGATTATAGTGTCTTATAACACTTTGGATCAGATTGTAAGCAAATGCTTCAAAAAGTTAAGCAAAACTAGAGTATGAAGTACAACTATTGGTCTATGGCAGCGGTGATCCGCTGAGTGTAGTTCTCACCTTCGCTGAACTTCGGGAAGTCCAGATACAACTGTAACAGATACAACTGACGCTCTTTATTTATAGCGAGATGCAAGGACGTGGCTCCGCCTTCTGTAAGTCTGAGTCAGTGACAGGAGTGATAAGTTTGAGCGTTCCATGGAAAAGATATAATTGATTCATAACAACTGCTTGCATGGAGTTCTCGCTAATCTCGATATCTCTTCGTCTTTTTTCATTTGTTTTTGACATCTGGGAAGACGTGTATGATATACAGTATTGTGAATGCCTGGCTCACCGTGCGATGTTCACATGTCACATAGGTTGATTGGAAAGACAACTTGTGTCCAGGGTGCTTTAATCTTGGATATAGTGTACAGAGCATCTGCCGATCTACCATACTTGATGTAAACAAAGGCCTCTCTACTGAGAGAGAAAATGAGTATAAAGACATTCGGTTATGAACATATACAAAGGTATAGCATGATTACAAATACTATATTCCAATATGATTAAATTTCCGATATACATACAGACTGTATCTCCGACCATAAGCTGCACGGTATAGTTCGATATTCCATGAAAGTAACATGAATTTATTCATATGTTGGTACTATAATTCTTCTTCCTATTTTTTCAAATAGTTTTTGTGATACCTATATTCTTAACATAGTAATATAAAACATGATATAGTGTACAAATGTCTAGCTATCTATGTAACAAGAGTGACCTTACGAGGTCTGGAGGACATCGCTAACGACTCCTGTCTCTGTAAAGCGTCTAACCCTAAGCCCTAACCTTACATCCCACACACACTTCAACACATGCACATAAACACACAGACAGGTGTGAGCGATAATGAGAGGGGGATAGAGGTATAGAAGATAGGAAAGAGAGATACAGAGACTGAACTTGATTTAGAGATGTGTAAAAATTTAGATAGAGAAATAGATGTACATATATATATCGAATGTTTAACGTAGGTTAAGCATGAACTAAGGGCTCACATGTTAATGTAGCGCATTTTTGGACCCCTTTGAAAGGGTCCCAGGGGCCGCAAGGAGCAGAGGGACCCTGGCAGACATCCATGTTTTGAGGTCAGATATTGGTAGCTCGTTCGTTTAATCAAACGTAATAGTTGAATTAGGGCCGTAGTTACTTCTTTTTTTTTAACTGTTGTAATGCACTGCTCTATGTTTGCTTTCTACCAAATATCCAGTTACTTTCTGCAACTGTGGCATGTTTGGTAGAGTAAGGCAAGACGAGCAGTGAGCCGTCTAACACGCTCGTTTAGTGCATAATAACTGTGATTTCATTAGGTCCCATGGCAGACTGGGAGACGGTCAGTCAAGTTCTTGATTTTCATCTTGGATGAAATTTAGAGTTGGAAGACGTTCTCATCAGTGTTATTGTTTGATGCACCTCCACCAAGTTGAAGGTCTCACTCAACTGCAAGTGACTTTTGATCGGAAGAGCTCCAATTGCCCATTATTAAACCGCTTTCATTCTCCTGGAAACAATAGTGTGGGCATAGTTATTTCTTGAAAAAGGGCTTCTATAACCGCTCTCATCATTTTATCAGCTACTTTTCCACAGTTATAGCAACTATGCTTTATATGTCTTGCTGGGTACATTCGTATGAGCTAACTGGTAATTTGCTAAAATTGATTGCCTGTTTATTAACATTGTCCTCGAGAATGCTTTCCCAAGGTACCTCAATGAATCACTCATACCTTGCCAGTCTTTGTCTTATTGACAGATTGTGTATCATCTTTATCACATGCAGTGCTTAGACTGAAACAATTTACATCGTATTTAGCCAGATCAGTAGTAAGAGTCATATAGTGGATGTGAGATACAGGTTGCGAAGTGGACACGACTGATATATGAAAAGTAGGAACTTCAAATTATCTTTAAATCAAGTGTTTGATAAAATTCTCAGTGTTCTCTCTTTTGCAGAAATATGCCTGGAGAATGTCCAGAAAAAAGTTATAATTTTTACAACTGATTGTAACATAACCCTTAGGAAAATGCCCAGCCTGTGTGAAATAGGATGGTAGATACTGAAGAAAATATAGGAAAATACAAATAAAATTGTTAGGAAATTGAAATATTCCGTCTTTGAAGACATGAAATGTGGCTTTCATCTGACTTTCTGGAGATACACGTTAACCTGTATACGAATTATGACGTCTACAAAGTAACAAGTACATAGAATGATTAATAAGAATATAACAACAGTTGTTAGACCAGCTAAGTGTCGCACTCTATTGCTTCCACTGAAAATGTTCTTACAAGTAACGAGAAACATTAGTCTGGTGCACGCACCGCGGTGTGCACTATCCTGAGACCTTTCTCCTTATCCATCAAGTAAAGTGAGTAGTGTTCATGCTGATACCATGGGTGTCCAGAAAAAAGTTGACTAATTAACACAAATGAGAAAAAGTAAATTTTACAGTGAAAAGTGGTATAACACAATTGAAATATATGTAAATAGAGTTTACGAAAAGTTAAAAGTGGTTAGATGGTCAAGTGAAGCATAGAGTTAATGCAATTCAAGGCACACAAAAATAGTAAAACAAACCATTGTATGTAATGTTATGATATGTGGGGGCATGATGAGTAACTTCTAGGCATGGTGGGTTGTGTTGTGCCGCTGGTATGATTGTGAATTTATAATTTTCTGTATCATGATAGTGTTTATGGCTGTTTGTGTGGCTGCTTTCATTATGTTTTGAATTTGGAGGGTTGTTAGATGATTTGTGTTATGTCGTCTGTGTATATGGCGTTGTTGCTGTAGGTTGCCGGGTATGGTAAGTTGGAGGTGTAAAAGGTTCTGTTATCCACGAACTTGCTTGAAAGGCGTGTTAGATGTGGAGGCGAAGTTGTGTTATTTTGTATTTGAGACTGTTATGCCAGACCGTATCAAAGGCCTAGATGCCGTCTTATAATATAATATTAGTCTGGTGCTTGTTTGTGAGACAAAGAGCGATATCGTGAAGCTATTTGCGTTCCCAGGTCCTCTGTGTAGGTGAAAGCCGTGTTGCGTATGTTATTCTCAAGGTGTGTTTTGAGTGACTAGCCTCTCCAGCAACTTCATGTGGTGGCTTCCCATGTTGGGTATTAACAGAAGTAAAGCTTGTTTATATATTTTGAGAAAGTATCTTGTTACCATGGCAACATTCAAAATGTGCCAGTCGGGTGAGCATGATAGGTGGGAGATTATTTTTTGGTTATGTTGCTGGCTCCTGGTGTTGCGTTATTGGTTCGTGTATGCGCGTGTCACTTCTTCTGGTGCGATGGGACATGAGAGTGTTACTTGGTGAAAGTGTGTTGAATGATATTGTTTGTGATGTGAGAATCAAGTGATGCAGTTGTAGTTATTGTGTAACCTCGGCTTCTGTGTCCGGGTCGAATGTGTTTTCAGCAATGGAAACTTCGAAATTCTTTTCCCAGAACTCCCTTTGGATAGATTCCATCCTCTCTGCTGTGTCCACCCTTTGTCTGTTAGTGTTGCATATGTATGTGATGATCTGTCTGTTCCATGCTAAGAAGTTAGGATCTTTTATGGGTTGGTTACTCATGTGACTGTATTATATATTTGGTGTTTTAAGAGAGTTTTAAATGTTTTAGTAATGTGTGCCTTACAGGCAGTCAGTATGTCTATGTACCAATGGTTAAAGTGGTGGTCTGAGGATAGCCCCTCGTGATCTGGAGTGTGTATGTTCAAGTGCTTGTTTAAACCCTTCTCAGTTTGCATATTTAAGGATCTCTTGAGGTGTTGGAACCATGACTGGGTTGGTAGAGTGTAAGTATCACAGGGAGATGATCACTGAATGTGAAATCGCCTGTAGTTATGTGGTAGTGAAAACTATGCGTAGCTTAGTGCTGTTGTTACACTTGAATGTGGCTATGTATGGGCCGAGGTGGGTGAATCTGCCATCGGAGATGAAAGAGGCGAAGCCTCCTCCGATGGCATTTGTTTCTGTATATCCAAAAAAAGTCTGTGGTGTGCAAGGAAGTTTCCTATCATGTATGTTGTTTTTCTTTGTCGCAGGAGCCGAAAAATGTCTGGTTGATCGATGTAGGGTCTGTGTGGGGGGAGGTAGGTGGTTCCAATAAGGATGAGCCCACAAGGTGTGTCTATTGCCATGAGTTCGGAGGTGAAGGTGTCTAGTATTTTGTGTCTTATTTGTTGTTTGACAGCAATAGCTACGCTACCGCTTGCTCCGATTGTTTTGTTCAGAAAAGGCTGAAACATGTCTGTGCTTGTTTAAGTGACAGTTAGGTTTGACCATCCGACGGTGCCCTTTTATCCAGCCGCTGGTGACCCAGGCTACCAAGGGCAGATGTCACGATGACCACACGGTTTGGGTTAGTTTTAGAAGCACGCGGACATGACT
>NC_091576.1:28389479-28404479 GCF_042767895.1 Penaeus vannamei
GATGTTGTGGAGGCTGATTGAGATGTTGTGGAGGCTGATTGAGATGTTGTGGAGGCTGATTGAGATGTTGTGGAGGCTGATTGAGTTGCTGTGGAGGCTGATTGAGATGTTGTGGAGGTTGATTGAGATGTGGAGGCTGATTGACGTGTTGTGGAGGCTGATTGAGATGTTGTGGAGGCTGATTGAGATGTTGTGGAGGCTGATTGAGATGTTGTGGAGGGTGATTGAGATGTTGTGGAGGGTGATTGAGATGTTGTGGAGGCTGATTGAGATGCTGTGGAGGCTGATTGAGATGTCATGGAGGCTGATTGAGATGCTGTGGAGGCTGATTGAGATGCTGTGGAGGCTGATTGAGATGTTCCGGAGGCTGATTGAGATGCTGTGGAGGCTGATTGAGATGTTGTGGAGGCTGATTGAGATGTTGTGGAGGCTGATTGAGATGTTGTGGAGGCTGATTGAGATGTTGTGAAGGCTGATTGAGATGTTGTGGAGGCTGATTGAGATGTTGTGGAGGTGATTGAGATGTTGTGGAGGCTGATTGAGATGTTGTGGAGGCTGATTGAGATGCTGTGGAGGCTGATTGAGATGTTGTGGAGGCTGATTGAGATGCTGTGGAGGCTGATTGAGATGTTGTGGAGGCTGATTGAGATGCTGTGGAGGCTGATTGAGATGCTGTGGAGGCTGATTGAGATGCTGTGGAGGCTGATTGAGATGCTGTGGAGGCTGATTGAGATGTTGTGGAGGCTGATTGAGATGCTGTGGAGGCTGATTGAGATGCTGTGGAGGCTGATTGAGATGTTATGGAGGCTGATTGAGATGATGTGGAGGCTGATTGAGATGTTATGGAGGCTGATTGAGATGTTGTGGAGGCTGATTGAGATGTTGTGGAGGCTGATTGAGATGCTGTGGAGGCTGATTGAGATGTTGTGGAGGCTGATTGAGATGTTGTGGAGGCTGATTGAGATGTTGTGGAGGCTGATTGAGATGTTGTGGAGGGTGATTGAGATGTTGTGGAGGCTGATTGAGATGTTGTGGAGGCTGATTGAGATGTTATGAAGGCTGATTGAGATGTTGTGGAGGCTGATTGAGATGTTGTGGAGGCTGATTGAGATGTTGTGGAGGCTGATTGAGATGTTGTGGAGGCTGATTGAGATGTTGTGGAGGCTGATTGAGATGCTGTGGAGGCTGATTGAGATGTTGTGGAGGCTGATTGAGATGTTGTGGAGGCTGATTGAGATGTTGTGGAGGCGGATTGAGATGTTGTGGAGGCTGATTGAGATGTGGTGGAGGCTGATTGAGATGTTGTGGAGGCTGATTGAGATGTTGTGGAGGCTGATTGAGATGTTGTGGAGGCTGATTGAGATGCTGTGGAGGCTGATTGAGATGCTGTGGAGGCTGATTGAGATGTTGTGGAGGCTGATTGAGATGCTGTGGAGGCTGATTGAGATGCTGTGGAGGCTGATTGAGATGTTATGGAGGCTGATTGAGATGATGTGGAGGCTGATTGAGATGTTGTGGAGGCTGATTGAGATGTTATGGAGGCTGATTGAGATGTTGTGGAGGCTGATTGAGATGTTGTGGAGGCTGATTGAGATGTTGTGGAGGCTGATTGAGATGTTGTGGAGGTTGATTAAGATGTTGTGGAGGCTGATTGAGATGTTGTGGAGGCTGATTGAGATGTTGTGGAGGCTGATTGAGATGTTGTGGAGGCTGATTGAGATGTTGTGGAGGCTGATTGAGATGTTGTGGAGGCTGATTGAGATGTTGTGGAGGCTGATTGAGATGTTGTGGAGGCTGATTGAGATGTTGTGGAGGCTGATTGAGATGTTGTGGAGGCTGATTGAGATGTTGTGGAGGCTGATTGAGATGTTGTGGAGGCGGATTGAGATGTTGTGGAGGCTGATTGAGATGTTGTGGAGGCTGATTGAGATGCTGTGGAGGCTGATTGAGATGTTGTGGAGGCTGATTGAGATGTTGTGGAGGCTGATTGAGATGTTGTGGAGGCTGATTGAGATGTTGTGGAGGCTGATTGAGATGTTGTGGAGGCTGATTGAGATGTTGTGGAGGCTGATTGAGATGTTGTGGAGGCTGATTGAGATGTTGTGGAGGCTGATTGAGATGTTGTGGAGGCTGATTGAGATGTTGTGGAGGCTGATTGAGATGTTGTGGAGGCTGATTGAGATGTTGTGGAGGCTGATTGAGATGTTATGAAGGCTGATTGAGATGTTGTGGAGGCTGATTGAGATGTTGTGGAGGTTGATTAAGATGTTGTGGAGGCTGATTGAGATGTTGTGGAGGCTGATTGAGATGTTGTGGAGGCTGATTGAGATGTTGTGGAGGCTGATTGAGATGTTGTGGAGGCTGATTGAGATGCTGTGGAGGCTGATTGAGATGCTGTGGAGGCTGATTGAGATGTTGTGGAGGCTGATTGAGATGTTGCAGAGGCTGATTGAGATGTTGTGGAGGCTGATTGAGATGCTGTGGAGGCTGATAGAGATGTTATGAAGGCTGATTGAGATGTTGTGGAGGCTGATTGAGATGCTGTGGAGGCTGATAGAGATGTTATGAAGGCTGATTGAGATGTTGTGGAGGCGGATTGAGATGTTGTGGAGGCTGATTGAGATGTTGTGGAGGCTGATTGAGATGTTGTGGAGGCTGATTGAGATGTTGCAGAGGCTGATTGAGATGTTGTGGAGGCTGATTGAGATGCTGTGGAGGCTGATTGAGATGCTGTGGAGGCTGATTGAGATGTTGTGGAGGCTGATTGAGATGCTGTGGAGGCTGATTGAGATGCTGTGGAGGCTGATTGAGATGTTGTGGAGGCTGATTGAGATGCTGTGGAGGCTGATTGAGATGTTGTGGAGGCTGATTGAGATGCTGTGGAGGATGATTGAGATGTTATGGAGGCTGATTGAGATGTTGTGGAGGCTGATTGAGATGCTGTGGAGGTTGATTGAGATGTGGAGGCTGATTGAGATGCTGTGGAGGCTGATTGAGATGTTGTGGAGGCTGATTGAGATGTTGTGGAGGCTGATTGAGATGTTGTGGAGGCTGATTGAGATGCTGTGGAGGCTGATTGAGATGTTGTGGAGGCTGATTGAGATGTCGTGGAGGCTGATTGAGATGCTGTGGAGGCTGATTGAGATGCTGTGGAGGTTGATTAAGATGTTGTGGAGGTTGATTAAGATGTTGTGGAGGCTGATTGAGATGTTGTGGAGGCTGATTGAGATGTTGTGGAGGCTGATTGAGACGTTGTGGAGGCTGATTGAGATGTTGTGGAGGCTGATTGAGATGTTGTGGAGGCTGATTGAGATGTTGTGGAGGCTGATTGAGATGTTGTGGAGGCTGATTGAGATGTCGTGGAGGCTGATTGAGATGCTGTGGAGGCTGATTGAGATGCTATGCAGGCTGATTGACATGCTGTGGAGGCTGATTGAGATGTTGTGGAGGCTGATTGAGATGTTGTGGAGGCTGATTGAGATGCTGTGGAGGCTGATTGAGATGTTGTGGAGGCTGATTGAGATGTTGTGGAGGCTGATTGAGATGCTGTGGAGGCTGATTGAGATGCTGTGGAGGTTGATTAAGATGTTGTGGAGGCTGATTGAGATGTTGTGGAGGCTGATTGAGATGCTGTGGAGGCTGATTGAGATGTTGTGGAGGCTGATTGAGATGTTGTGGAGGCTGATTGAGATGCTGTGGAGGTTGATTAAGATGTTGTGGAGGCTGATTGAGATGCTGTGGAGGCTGATTGAGATGCTGTGGAGGCTGATTGAGATGTTGTGGAGGCTGATTGAGATGCTGTGGAGGCTGATTGAGATGCTGTGGAGGCTGATTGAGATGTTGTGGAGGCTGATTGAGATGTTGTGGAGGCTGATTGAGATGCTGTGGAGGCTGATTGAGATGTTGTGGAGGCTGATTGAGATGCTGTGGAGGCTGATTGAGATGCTGTGGAGGTTGATTAAGATGTTGTGGAGGCTGATTGAGATGTTGTGGAGGCTGATTGAGATGCTGTGGAGGCTGATTGAGGTGTTGTGGAGGCTGATTGAGATGTTGTGGAGGCTGATTGAGATGCTGTGGAGGCTGATTGAGATGTTATGGAGGCTGATTGAGATGTCGTGGAGGCTGATTGAGATGTTGTGGAGGCTGATTGAGATGTTGTGGAGGCTGATTGAGATGCTGTGGAGGCTGATTGAGATGTTGTGGAGGCTGATTGAGATGCTGTGGAGGCTGATTGAGATGATGTGGAGGCTGATTGAGATGTTGTGGAGGCTGATTGAGATGTTGTGGAGGCTGATTGAGATGTTGTGGAGGCTGATTGAGATGCTGTGGAGGCTGATTGAGATGCTGTGGAGGCTGATTGAGATGTCATGGAGGCTGATTGAGATGTTGTGGAGGCTGATTGAGATGTTGTGGAGGCTGATTGAGATGTTGTGGAGGTTGATTGAGATGTCATGGAGGCTGATTGAGATGTTGTGGAGGCTGATTGAGATGCTGTGGAGGCTGATTGAGATGCTGTGGAGGCTGATTGAGATGTTCCGGAGGCTGATTGAGATGTTGTGGAGGCTGATTGAGATGTTGTGGAGGCTGATTAAGATGCTGTGGAGGCTGATTGAGATGTTGTGGAGGCTGATTGAGATGTTGTGGAGGCTGATTGAGATGCTGTGGAGGCTGATTGACATGCTGTGGAGGCTGATTGAGATGTTGTGGAGGCTGATTGAGATGTTGTGGAGGCTGATGGAGATGCTGTGGAGGCTGATTGACATGCTGTGGAGGCTGATTGAGATGTTGTGGAGGCTAATTAAGATGTTGTGGAGACTGATTGAGATGTTGTGGAGACTGATTGAGATGTTGTGGAGGCTGATTGAGATGTTATGGAGGCTGATTGAGATGTTGTGGAGGCTGATTGAGATGTTGTGGAGGCTGATTGAGATGTTGTGGAGGCTGATTGAGATGTTGTGGAGGCTGATTGAGATGTTGTGGAGACTGATTGAGATGTTATGGAGGCTGATTGAGATGTTGTGGAGGCTGATTGAGATGTTGTGGAGACTGATTGAGATGTTATGGAGGCTGATTGAGATGTTGTGGAGGCTGATTGAGATGTTGTGGAGGCTGATTGAGATGTTGTGGAGACTGATTGAGATGTTATGGAGGCTGATTGAGATGTTGTGGAGGCTGATTGAGATGTTGTGGAGACTGATTGAGATGTTATGGAGGCTGATTGAGATGTTGTGGAGACTGATTGAGATGTTGCGGAGGCTGATTGAGATGCTGTGGAGGCTGATTGACATGCTGTGGAGGCTGATTGAGATGTTGTGGAGGCTGATTGAGATGCTGTGGAGGCTGATTGAGATGCTGTGGAGGCTGATTGAGATGCTGTGGAGGCTGATTGAGATGTTGTGGAGGCTGATTGAGATGTTGTGGAGGCTGATTGAGATGTTGTGGAGGCTGATTGAGATGTTGTGGAGGCTGATTGAGATGTTGTGGAGGCTGATTGAGATGTTGTAGAGGCTGATTGAGATGCTGTGGAGGCTGATTGAGATGTTGTGGAGGCTGATTGAGATGCTATGGAGGCTGATTAAGATGTTGTGGAGGCTGATTGAGATGTTGTGGAGGTTGATTAAGATGTTGTGGAGGCTGATTGAGATGTTGTGGAGGCTGATTGAGATGCTGTGGAGGTTGATTAAGATGCTCCGGAGGCTGATTGAGATGTTGTGGAGGCTGATTGAGATGCTGTGGAGGTTGATTAAGATGCTCCGGAGGCTGATTGAGATGTTGTGGAGGCTGATTGAGATGTTGTGGAGGCTGATTGAGATGTTGTGGAGGTTGATTAAGATGTTGTGGAGGCTGATTGAGATGTTGTGGAGGTTGATTAAGATGCTCCGGAGGCTGATTGAGATGTTGTGGAGGCTGATTGAGATGCTGTGGAGGTTGATTAAGATGCTCCGGAGGCTGATTGAGATGTTGTGGAGGCTGATTGAGATGTTGTGGAGGCTGATTGAGATGTTGTGGAGGCTGATTGAGATGCTGTGGAGGTTGATTAAGATGCTCCGGAGGCTGATTGAGATGTTGTGGAGGCTGATTGAGATGCTGTGGAGGCTGATTGAGATGTTGTGGAGGCTGATTGAGATGCTGGGGAGGCTGATTGAGATGTTGTGGAGGCTGATTGAGATGCTGTGGAGGCTGATTGAGATGCTGTGGAGGCTGATTGAGATGCTGGGGAGGCTGATTGAGATGTTGTGGAGGCTGATTGAGATGCTGGGGAGGCTGATTGAGATGTTGTGGAGGCTGATTGAGATGCTGTGGAGGCTGATTGAGATGCTGTGGAGGCTGATTGAGATGTTGTGGAGGCTGATTGAGATGTTGTGGAGTCTGATTGAGATGTTGTGGAGGCTGATTGAGATGATGTGGAGGCTGATTGAGATGCTGTGGAGGCTGATTGAGGTGTTGTGGAGGCTGATTGAGATGTTGTGGAGGCTGATTGAGATGTTGTGGAGGCTGATTGAGATGTTGTGGAGGCTGATTGAGATGTTGTGGAGTCTGATTGAGATGTTGTGGAGGCTGATTGAGATGCTGTGGAGGCTGATTGAGATGTTGTGGAGGCTGATTGAGATGTAGTGGAGGCTGATTGAGATGTTGTGGAGGCTGATTGAGATGTTGTGGAGGCTGATTGAGATGTTGTGGAGTCTGATTGAGATGTTGTGGAGGCTGATTGAGATGTAGTGGAGGCTGATTGAGATGTTGTGGAGGCTGATTGAGATGTTGTGGAGGCTGATTGAGATGTTGTGGAGGCTGATTGAGATGTTGTGAAGGCTGATTGAGATGTTGTGGAGGCTGATTGAGATGTTATGAAGGCTGATTGAGATGCTGTGGAGGCTCATTGAGATGCTGTGGAGGCTGATTGAGATGTTGTGGAGGCTGATTGAGATGTTGTGGAGGCTGATTGAGATGCTGTGGAGGCTGATTGAGATGTTGTGGAGGCTGATTGAGATGCTGTGGAGGCTGATTGAGATGTTGTGGAGGCTGATTGAGATGTTATGAAGGCTGATTGAGATGCTGTGGAGGCTCATTGAGATGCTGTGGAGGCTGATTGAGATGTTGTGGAGGCTGATTGAGATGTTGTGGAGGCTGATTGACATGTTGTGGAGGCTGATTGAGATGTTATGGAGGCTGATTGAGATGCTGTGCAGGCTGATTGAGGTGTTGTGGAGGCTGATTGAGATGCTGTGCAGGCTGATTGAGGTGTTGTGGAGGCTGATTGAGATGTTGTGGAGGCTGATTGACATGTTGTGGAGGCTGATTGAGATGTTATGGAGGCTGATTGAGATGCTGTGCAGGCTGATTGAGGTGTTGTGGAGGCTGATTGAGATGCTGTGGAGGCTGATTGAGATGTTGTGGAGGCTGATTGAGATGTTGTGGAGGTTGATTGAGATGCTGTGGAGGCTGATTGAGATGTTGTGGAGGCTGATTGAGATGTTGTGGAGGCTGATTGAGATGTTGTGGAGGCTGATTGAGATGTTGTGGAGGCTGATTGAGATGCTGTGGAGGCTGATTGAGATGTTGTGGAGGCTGATTGAGGTGTTGTGGAGGCTGATTGAGAAGTTGTGGAGGCTGATTGAGATGTTGTGGAGGCTGATTGAGACGTTGTGGAGGCTGAATGAGATGTTGCGGAGGCTGATTGAGATGTTGTGGAGGCTGATTGAGATGTTGTGGAGGCTGATTGAGATGCTGTGGAGGCTGATTGAGATGTTGTGGAGGCTGATTGAGATGTTGTGGAGGCTGATTGAGATGTTGTGGAGGCTGATTGAGATGTTATGGAGGCTGATTGAGATGTTGTGGAGGCTGATTGAGATGTTGTGGAGGCTGATTGAGATGTTGTGGAGGCTGATTGAGATGTTGTGGAGGCTGATTGAGAAGTTGTGGAGGCTGATTGAGATGTTGTGGAGGCTGATTGAGATGTTGTGGAGGCTGATTGAGATGTTATGGAGGCTGATTGAGATGTTGTGGAGGCTGATTGAGATGTGGTGGAGGCTGATTGAGATGTTGTGGAGGCTGATTGAGATGTTGTGGAGGCTGATTGAGATGCTGTGGAGGCTGATTGAGATGTTGTGGAGGCTGATTGAGATGTTATGGAGGCTGATTGAGATGTTGTGGAGGCTGATTGAGATGTTTTGGAGGCTGATTGAGATGTGGAGGCTGATTGAGGTGTTGTGGAGGCTGATTGAGATGTTGTGGAGGCTGATTGAGATGCTGTGGAGGCTGATTGAGATGCTGTGGAGGCTGATTGAGATGCTGTGGAGGCGGATTGAGATGCTGTGGAGGCTGATTGAGATGTCGTGGAGGCTGAATGAGATGTTTTGGAGGTTGATTGAGATGTTGTGGAGGCTGATTGAGATGTTTTGGAGGCTGATTGAGATGTGGAGGCTGATTGAGGTGTTGTGGAGGCTGATTGAGATGTGGTGGAGGCTGATTGAGATGTTATGGAGGCTGATTGAGATGATGTGGAGGCTGATTGAGATGTTGTGGAGGCTGATTGAGATGTTATGGAGGCTGATTGAGATGTTGTGGAGGCTGATTGAGATGTTTTGGAGGCTGATTGAGATGTGGAGGCTGATTGAGGTGTTGTGGAGGCTGATTGAGATGTTGTGGAGGCTGATTGAGATGCTGTGGAGGCTGATTGAGATGTTGTGGAGGCTGATTGAGATGCTGTGGAGGCTGATTGAGATGTTGTGGAGGCTGATTGAGATGTTGTGGAGGCTGATTGAGATGTTGTGGAGGCTGATTGAGATGCTGTGGAGGCTGATTGAGATGTTGTGGAGGCTGATTGAGATGCTGTGGAGGCTGATTGAGATGCTGTGGAGGCTGATTGAGATGCTGTGGAGGCGGATTGAGATGCTGTGGAGGCTGATTGAGATGTCGTGGAGGCTGAATGAGATGTTTTGGAGGTTGATTGAGATGTTGTGGAGGCTGATTGAGATGTTTTGGAGGCTGATTGAGATGTGGAGGCTGATTGAGGTGTTGTGGAGGCTGATTGAGATGTTGTGGAGGCTGATTGAGATGTTTTGGAGGTTGATTGAGATGTTGTGGAGGCTGATTGAGATGTGGAGGCTGATTGAGATGTGGAGGCTGATTGAGATGTCGTGGAGGCTGATTGAGATGTGGAGGCTGATTGAGATGTTGTGGAGGCTGATTGAGATGTTGTGGAGGCTGATTGAGATGTTGTGGAGGCTGATTGAGATGTTGTGGAGGCTGATTGAGATGCTGTGGAGGCTGATTGAGGTGTTGTGGAGGCTGATTGAGATGCTGTGGAGGCTGATTGAGATGTTGTGGAGGCTGATTGAGATGCTGTGGAGGCTGATTGAGATGTTGTGGAGGCTGATTGAGATGCTGTGGAGGCTGATTGAGATGTTGTGGAGGCTGATTGAGATGCTGTGGAGGCTGATTGAGATGTTGTGGAGGCTGATTGAGATGTTGTGGAGGCTGATTGAGATGTTGTGGAGGCTGATTGAGATGTTGTGGAGGCTGATTGAGATGTTGTGGAGGCTGATTGAGATGCTGTGGAGGCTGATTGAGGTGTTGTGGAGGCTGATTGAGATGCTGTGGAGGCTGATTGAGATGTTGTGGAGGCTGATTGAGATGCTGTGGAGGCTGATTGAGATGTTGTGGAGGCTGATTGAGATGCTGTGGAGGCTGATTGAGATGTTGTGGAGGCTGATTGAGATGCTGTGGAGGCTGATTGAGATGTTGTGGAGGCTGATTGAGATGTTGTGGAGGCTGATTGAGATGTTGTGGAGGCTGATTGAGATGCTGTGGAGGCTGATTGAGATGTTGTGGAGGCTGATTGAGATGCTGTGGAGGCTGATTGAGGTGTTGTGGAGGCTGATTGAGATGCTGTGGAGGCTGATTGAGATGTTGTGGAGGCTGATTGAGATGCTGTGGAGGCTGATTGAGATGTTGTGGAGGCTGATTGAGATGCTGTGGAGGCTGATTGAGATGTTGTGGAGGCTGATTGAGATGTTGTGGAGGCTGATTGAGATGTTGTGGAGGCTGATTGAGATGTTGTGGAGGCTGATTGAGATGCTGTGGAGGCTGATTGAGGTGTTGTGGAGGCTGATTGAGATGCTGTGGAGGCTGATTGAGATGTTGTGGAGGCTGATTGAGATGTTGTGGAGGCTGATTGAGATGTTGTGGAGGCTGATTGAGATGTTGTGGAGGCTGATTGAGATGTTGTGGAGGCTGATTGAGATGCTGTGGAGGCTGATTGAGGTGTTGTGGAGGCTGATTGAGATGCTGTGGAGGCTGATTGAGATGTTGTGGAGGCTGATTGAGATGCTGTGGAGGCTGATTGAGATGTTGTGGAGGCTGATTGAGATGCTGTGGAGGCTGATTGAGATGTTGTGGAGGCTGATTGAGATGCTGTGGAGGCTGATTGAGATGTTGTGGAGGCTGATTGAGATGTTGTGGAGGCTGATTGAGATGTTGTGGAGGCTGATTGAGATGTTGTGGAGGCTGATTGAGATGCTGTGGAGGCTGATTGAGATGCTGTGGAGGCTGATTGAGATGCTGTGGAGGCTGATTGAGATGCTGTGGAGGCTGATTGAGATGCTGTGGAGGCTGATTGAGATGCTGTGGAGGCTGATTGAGATGTTGTGGAGGCTGATTGAGATGCTGTGGAGGCTGATTGAGATGCTGTGGAGGCTGATTGAGATGCTGTGGAGGCTGATTGAGATGCTGTGGAGGCTGATTGAGATGCTGTGGAGGCTGATTGAGATGTTGTGCAGGCTGATTGAGATGATGTGGAGGCTGATTGAGATGCTGTGGAGGCTGATTGAGATGTTGTGCAGGCTGATTGAGATGATGTGGAGGCTGATTGAGATGCTGTGGAGGCTGATTGAGATGCTGTGGAGGCTGATTGAGATCCTGTGGAGGCTGATTGAGATGCTGTGGAGGCTGATTGAGATGTTGTGGAGGCTGATTGAGATGCTGTGGAGGCTGATTGAGATGTTGTGGAGGCTGATTGAGATGTTGTGGAGGCTGATTGAGATGCTGTGGAGGCTGATTGAGATGCTGTGGAGGCTGATTGAGATGTTGTGCAGGCTGATTGAGATGATGTGGAGGCTGATTGAGATGTTGTGGAGGCTGATTGAGATGTTGTGGAGGCTGATTGAGATGCTGTGGAGGCTGATTGAGATGTTGTGGAGGCTGATTGAGATGCTGTGGAGGCTGATTGAGATGTTGTGGAGGCTGATTGAGATGCTGTGGAGGCTGATTGAGATGTTGTGGAGGCTGATTGAGATGCTGTGGAGGCTGATTGAGATGTTGTGGAGGCTGATTGAGATGCTGTGGAGGCTGATTGAGATGCTGTGGAGGCTGATTGAGATGTGGAGGCTGATTGAGATGTTGTGGAGGCTGATTGAGATGCTGTGGAGGCTGATTGAGTTGCTGTGGAGGCTGATTGAGATATTGTGGAGGCTGATTGAGATGCTGTGGAGGCTGATTGAGATGTTGTGGAGGCTGATTGAGATGCTGTGGAGGCTGATTGAGATGCTGTGGAGGCTGACTGAGTTGCTGTGGAGGCTGACTGAGTTGCTGTGGAGGCTGATTGAGTTGCTGTGGAGGCTGATTGAGATGCTGTGGAGGCTGATTGAGATGTAAAGGCTGATTGAGATGTTGTGGAGGCTGATTGAGATGTTGTGGAGGCTGATTGAGATGTTGTGGAGGCTGATTGAGATGTTGTGGAGGCTGATTGAGATGTTGTGGAGGCTGATTGAGGTGTTGTGGAGGCTGATTGAGATGATGTGGAGGCTGATTGAGATGTTGGGGAGGCTGATTGAGGTGTTGTGGATGCTGAATGAGATGTTGTGGAGGCTGATTGAGATGCTGTGGAGGCTGATTGAGATGTTGTGGAGGCTGATTGAGATGTTGTGGAGGCTGATTGAGGTGTTGTGGAGGCTGATTGAGATGTTATGGAGGCTGATTGAGATGTGAAGGCTGATTGAGATGTTGTGGAGGCTGATTGAGATGCTGTGGAGGCTGATTGAGGTGTTGTGGAGGCTGATTGAGATGTTGTGGAGGCTGATTGAGATGTTGTGGAGGCTGATTGAGATGTTGTGGAGGCTGATTGAGATGTTGTGGAGGCTGATTGAGGTGTTGTGGAGGCTGATTGAGATGCTGTGGAGGCTGATTGAGATGTCATGGAGGCTGATTGAGATGCTGTGGAGGCTGATTGAGGTGTTGTGGAGGCTGATTGAGATGTTGTGGAGGCTGATTGAGGTGTTGTGGAGGCTGATTGAGATGCTGTGGAGGCTGATTGAGATGTCATGGAGGCTGATTGAGATGTTGTGGAGGCTGATTGAGATGTTGTGGAGGCTGATTGAGATGTTGTGGAGGCTGATTGAGATGTTGTGGAGGCTGATTGAGATGTTGTGGAGGCTGATTGATATGTTGTGGAGGCTGATTGAGATGTTGTGGAGGCTGATTGAGATGTTGTGGAGGCTGATTGAGATGTTGTGGAGGCTGATTGAGATGTTGTGGAGGCTGATTGAGGTGTTGTGGAGGCTGATTGAGATGCTGTGGAGGCTGATTGAGATGTCATGGAGGCTGATTGAGATGCTGTGGAGGCTGATTGAGGTGTTGTGGAGGCTGATTGAGATGTTGTGGAGGCTGATTGAGATGTTGTGGAGGCTGATTGAGATGCTGTGGAGGCTGATTGAGATGTCATGGAGGCTGATTGAGATGTTGTGGAGGCTGATTGAGATGTTGTGGAGGCTGATTGAGATGCTGTGGAGGCTGATTGAGATGTTGTGGAGGCTGATTGAGATGTTGTGGAGGCTGATTGAGATGTTGTGGAGGCTGATTGAGATGTCATGGAGGCTGATTGAGATGTTGTGGAGGCTGATTGAGATGCTGTGGAGGCTGATTGAGATGTCATGGAGGCTGATTGAGATGTTGTGGAGGCTGATTGAGATGTTGTGGAGGCTGATTGAGATGTTGTGGAGGCTGATTGAGATGTCATGGAGGCTGATTGAGATGTTGTGGAGGCTGATTGAGGTGTTGTGGAGGCTGATTGAGATGCTGTGGAGGCTGATTGAGATGTCATGGAGGCTGATTGAGGTGTTGTGGAGGCTGATTGAGGTGTTGTGGAGGCTGATTGAGATGTTGTGGAGGCTGATTGAGATGTTGTGGAGGCTGATTGAGATGTCATGGAGGCTGATTGAGATGTTGTGGAGGCTGATTGAGATGTTGTGGAGGCTGATTGAGATGTTGTGGAGGCTGATTGAGATGTCATGGAGGCTGATTGAGATGTTGTGGAGGCTGATTGAGGTGTTGTGGAGGCTGATTGAGATGCTGTGGAGGCTGATTGAGATGTCATGGAGGCTGATTGAGGTGTTGTGGAGGCTGATTGAGATGTTGTGGAGGCTGATTGAGATGTTGTGGAGGCTGATTGAGATGTTGTGGAGGCTGATTGAGATGTTGTGGAGGCTGATTGAGGTGTTGTGGAGGCTGATTGAGATGCTGTGGAGGCTGATTGAGATGTCATGGAGGCTGATTGAGATGCTGTGGAGGCTGATTGAGGTGTTGTGGAGGCTGATTGAGATGTTGTGGAGGCTGATTGAGATGTTGTGGAGGCTGATTGAGATGCTGTGGAGGCTGATTGAGATGTCATGGAGGCTGATTGAGATGTTGTGGAGGCTGATTGAGATGTTGTGGAGGCTGATTGAGATGCTGTGGAGGCTGATTGAGATGTTGTGGAGGCTGATTGAGATGTTGTGGAGGCTGATTGAGATGCTGTGGAGGCTGATTGAGATGTTGTGGAGGCTGATTGAGATGTTGTGGAGGCTGATTGAGATGTTGTGGAGGCTGATTGAGATGCTGTGGAGGCTGATTGAGATATTGTGGAGGCTGATTGAGATATTGTGGAGGCTGATTGAGATGCTGTGGAGGCTGATTGAGATGCGGTGGAGGCTGATTGAGATGCTGTGGAGGCTGATTGAGATGTTGTGGAGGCTGATTGAGATGTTATGGAGGCTGATTGAGATGCTGTGGAGGCTGATTGAGATGTTGTGGAGGCTGAATGAGATGTTGTGGAGGCTGATTGAGATGTTGTGGAGGCTGATTGAGATGTTGTGGAGGCTGATTGAGATGTTGTGGAGGCTGATTGAGATGCTGTGGAGGCTGATTGAGGTGTTGTGGAGGCTGATTGAGATGTTGTGGAGGCTGATTGAGATGCTGTGGAGGCTGATTGAGGTGTTGTGGAGGCTGATTGAGATGTGGAGGCTGATTGAGATGCTGTGGAGGCTGATTGAGGTGTTGTGGAGGCTGATTGAGATGTGGAGGCTGATTGAGATGCTGTGGAGGCTGATTGAGGTGTTGTGGAGGCTGATTGAGATGTTGTGGAGGCTGATTGAGATGCTGTGGAGGCTGATTGAGATGTTGTGGAGGCTGATTGAGATGTGGAGGCCGAATGAGATGTTGTGGAGGCTGATTGAGATGTTGTGGAGGCTGATTGAGATGTTGTGGAGGCTGATTGAGATGCTGTGGAGGCTGATTGAGATGCTGTGGAGGCTGATTGAGATGTTGTGGAGACTGATTGAGATGTTGTGGAGGCTGATTGATATGTTGTGGAAACTGATTGAGATGTTGTGGAGGCTGATTGAGATGTTGTGGAGGCTGATTGAGATGCGGTGGAGGCTGATTGAGATGTTGTGGAGGCTGATTGAGATGTTGTGGAGGCTGATTGAGATGCTGTGGAGGCTGATTGAGATGTTGTGGAGGCTGATTGAGATGTTGTGGAGGCTGATTGAGATGCTGTGGAGGCTGATTGAGATGTCATGGAGGCTGATTGAGATGTTGTGGAGGCTGATTGAGATGTTGTGGAAGCTGATTGAGATGCTGTGGAGGCTGTTTGAGGTGTTGTGGAGGCTGATTGAGATGTTGTGGAAGCTGATTGAGATGCTGTGGAGGCTGTTTGAGGTGTTGTGGAGGCTGATTGAGATGCTGTGG
>NC_091576.1:28429479-28431979 GCF_042767895.1 Penaeus vannamei
TGAATACATTACATTAGAACAGTCAGTAATGGAACAATAAATATTCCAGAAAACACCGTGTTAAATAATTTTCCACTGAAATATACTGAATTTCTATATGTTAGAAGTGAGTGAAGTATAAGAAGTTATGAACTTACGCTGTTCACACCTGTGTACACTTACTTATCTGAACATTCTAACATAGTGTAATAGATAAGCGTGTAAGAATAATCTTACGCAAAATGCCACTTAATAACATTATATGCTTTCCAGGATGTTGCAGGCTGCCTTACTCTTAACTTTGGTTGTGGGTCTGCAAGGGATTTACTTGCCAGTTAAGAAAGGTCAGAATGAACATTTAGTGTTTCTTTCCTCTATTCGGCACTCATGGTAACAAGTAATGAAAGGAATCACTTTAATTACGTTCTTGATATTTTCCCGTCTTTTCTGGTAATCTTGTAATTCGTATCCAAATGAGACTTTCGATAAGAACATAAAAGTCAACGTTACTATATTTTTCAGATAACATTTGGTATAAATCCTTCTGGGAAGGAAAGCCGAATATTTTTTTTTTAATCACTGACATGTCATGGGAACATACACCGTTTGCTGTCCAGATTTCGTCCGAGGATATAAGGTAAAGACATTTTAGATTATTTCCATGAATTCTCTTTGAATTCATTTCCCTTTTGCAATTTTTGAAACACAGTTCCCTATCTCTATCACATGTATAAATATATGTATATTTATGGATCTAGTTTATGCACAGCATTAAAAAAGCAATATCATTCATTTCGACAGCCAAAGCATGCAACATGGAGAGTCGATGCTGGCGGAAAAGGATCAGATTACTCGGAATATAAAAAGCAAGAATATGAGCTTACCTCGTGATTCCCCTGCATACATGCACCAAATACTATTTAAGAGGTCATCCCCACGTTCCATTGAGTTATCAAAAAAGGGCTACATGATGGACCAAGCCACTTCTTTCCTTAAGGACAAGTGAGTTTAGTGCTATTCAGTAACTCTTGCCGCCGATTTCCTATTGACAACTTGTTCTCATGAATTTTTTTAATTTGAATGTCCATTAGAAAGGGAGAAGCATGGCCTTCTTTGGACTTTTAAATGTTCAGCCGAACGATACTTTCATTCCAGACTCAAACTTAGCAAAATGAATGTAACCTTTGACTTGTTTTGGTCTGAGACATGTAACGAAACCTCGCCGACACCTGTCTGTGGAAGCACGCCCTACCGGTCCGCTAACGGCACCTGCAACAATATTAACAATCCAAATTGGGGAGCCACTTTTAGCCCCTTCCGCCGCTTGGCTCCGACGAGCTATGGTGATGGTAGGTGTGATTTTCGTTTACTGAAGTCCTCGTCTATATTTCCTTCGGCTTAATAAGCATAATTGCATATACCATTCCATGTGTTCAACTTTTTAACCTGTTACTTGCACTTTATAGCACGAAATGTATAATCAATAGAATTGCAATATGCCATGCTAAGTCATGCATGTACACCATGCATATCATACTGTTATTCTACAGGAGTGTCAAGCCTGCGCCTTGCCCAGGACGGGTTCGCCTTGCCCAGTGCCCGCCGTGTCAGCTCCACTGTCAGGCACCCCCGACAGATCGAGGGTCATCCCGTCTCCGTCCTTTTCATGACCTATGGGCAGTTTCTGGACCACGACCTGACCTTTGCACCTGTCGCTGGTGAGGAGGCCTGAAGATGGTTGATAATTTTAGCATGAAATCATTATCTAAAAAAAACGACATACTGTTTTTACTTGTTTGATGTTTCAGGAACTAATATGTACATCATATCCGAAGTGTGTAAAACGGGCAATCGTGTTTACACATGGAATAAAGAGGTTGAAAAGGATAATACTTTCCAGGCGAGAATGGGGAGGCGATTCCGTGCTGTCCCGAGGCCCTAGGCGACACCCCCCCCCACCCCGAGTGCGCACCAATTTCCATCCCTGCAGATGACCCCTTCTACGCCCAGTTCAACCAGACGTGCATGGAGTTCATCCGTTCAGCGTCTGCCCCACGCTGCCATTTCGGTGTGTTGTTATTATGATCCGCTCTTCTGTAAAGAACCCTGATAAACAATCCGGTGTGTTTCCCTGGCAATTTCACACACTTCGGAGAACGTGGTAAATCCCTTTTATACTGATCCGCTGCCTTTTGTTTCTCCTCGCTCTTCTCCGATAGCAATTCGTGCTAAATATAACAAAATTCGATAACTGACTACGTACATTTCTAAATCCAAAACGGTTGCCTGAAATAGCTGTCTCAAGAAACGCTTCCTTCAGGTCCACGAGAACAAATGAACGAGAGGACGGCATATATCGACGGCTCTCAGATCTACGGCACCAGCGATGAGATGATGAAGTCACTGAGAACGATGGAGGATGGTCTGCTCGTCACCCAGGTTAGGGCGAGGAAGGAGGAGGAGTCGATGGAACTATATAAGGGGTCATTGAACTTCGGGGTTAATAGATATTTATCTAAGA
>NC_091576.1:28461979-28471979 GCF_042767895.1 Penaeus vannamei
GTACTTAGCATTCGACTGCTATAAAAGACCAATGTCAATAAAACATCAACCTCCAAAAAGAGAAAAAAAAGAAAAAAATAATAAATATATACATATAACGAAGGACCCTGTCAGTTCTTTCCTGTCAGTCTCCTTTTCCTTTCAACTGAAGAAGAGACAGGAAGCGGCTGGCGTGACGCACAAATTAACAGACAGCCTTGATTGCTTGTCGTCTGAATTCAATGGCACGGGGTGGAAATTGACAGGTCAGTTCGATATGGCTTTCTCTTTCTCTTTTTTCTTTCTTTCTATTCATTTATTTTTCTTCTTTTATTCATTTATTTAATTTTTATTTATTTACTTTTGGTTTTTGTTTGTTGTTCTTGGTAATGTTTTTTTTTTTTTTTTTTGACGGTGTCAGTCGGTATGTGTATATAGACAACTTTATCTTTCTCTCTCTCTCTCTCTCTCTCTCTCTCTCTCTCTCTCTCTCTCTATATATATATATATATATATATATATATATATATATATATATATGTATATATATATATTTATATATGTATATATATATATATATATATATATATATATATATATATGTATATATACAATATGCAATGTATATATATAATACGTATATGATGTATATACATACATACAGACAGACAATATATATATATATATATATATATATATATATATATATATATATATATATATATATATATATATATATATATATATATATATATACACACACACACACATCTAAATATATGTATGTATATTCACAAACAATGACATTATATATATATATATATATATATATATATATATATATATATATATATATATATATATATATATATATATATATATATATATTTATATATATTTATATATCTCTGTGTGTATGTGTGTGTGTGTGTGTGTGTGTGTGTGTGTGTGTGTGTGTGTGTGTGTGTGTGTGTGTGTGTGTGTGTGTGTGTGTGTGTGTATGTGTGTGTGTGTGTGTGTGTGTGTGTGTGTGTGTGTGTGTGTGTGTGTGTGTGTGTGTGTCTCTGTATGTGCACATATACATGAATGCATACGTACATACATATGTTTACATAAATGCATGAATACGTATATATATATATGCATATATATATATATATATATATATATATATATATATATATATATATATATATATATATATATATATATATATATATATATATATATATATATATATATATATATATATATATATATATATATATGTAGGTGTGTGGGTCTGGGTGAGTATTTATATATGTATCTAAACATGTATTTATGTAAGCATGTTCGTGTGTAAATACAGTCCATACTACATATGTGCGCCTGCGTCTGTCTGTTCCCGAGTCCGACAAACACCTTTTAACAACATGAATTTATTCACTAAATTTATTAACCACTATCACCGCAGTCGAACTGACACAAGTAAAAAAAAAAATGTCTTCACTCACCGTTAAATGGTACCGCTTAAGGTATCGATTTCTGATTTATTGCGCGCGAATTTTAACAAGGAATGGCGTAGGAAGGATGGAGAAAAAGAAAGAAAGAAAGAAAAAAAAACAAGAGAAAAAAAACTATCGAAGACTGGGCGGAGCCGCGTAGGAAGGGGAGGAGCGAGAGAATGGCATGAGGGAGTGAAAAACCGTAACGAGCTTATAGTGTTAAAGGTCGTCATATTGCAAATAGCCACACAAGGTGAGCCCTTCTTAATGTTTTCTAAGTGTTCATTTTTATCGTTTTTTCCCTCTAAATTTGTTGATTGATAGCATTTTTCTTCCCATAATTACTTGATGATATTGATTGTGGATATGGCTCAAGGTAATAAGTATTGTATATTTCTCCTTTTTTACGATATTCATATTTAAGTATGATTTAAGTTTGTATTGCTCATCTAACAATAACAACCTACATATTGCATATATTTTTTTGTTCTTTCTTCCTTCAATAGGTGGCTTGCTGACTTTATAAATAACAAGAAATAGTAACGGTTCCCTGACATCTTATCGTGATGTTGAAGTCAGCTTTGGTCCTCGTCGTCATGTACGCAAGTAGGAAAAAAGTTCCAAAGATCATTCTGCAATGTCATATTGTCTCTTCTTTCACCTCTAAGCTCTCAAGTTCTAAGATTATTCCGCACTTTTCTTTTGTATTGTTTTTTTCTTTTCTTTTCTTTTCTTAATCGCTTCTTTTTCCCTTTAAATTCTCAATCTTCTCTTTTTTATCATATATCCTTCTTTATTTCATGTCTAATTTCAACTTCAATATCAGGGACGGATCTGCAAAGGGAATGATACACCTGCCCTGTACCTCAGTTTGTTCTCATCCAACTAACATTTCACTTTTTTAAAAACTAATCCTAAAATAAGGGTAACCACTATGACCACAATCTGCCAAACCTTCTCAGATAGATTATACAGTTATGGTTATGAATTGAAATCTGAAAATAAATAGACAAGAGTGATGACTTACATACATGTTTGATTGTCCAATGGCTGTCGTATACTGTCATGACCTCTGTCAAAGACTCTTGTGCACATTTTGTCAAGCTCTCCACATTCGCCACATGTAGTCAGAATTCTGATAGACGTTTTTTTTTTTTTTTTTTTTTTTTTTTCTTACCACATTCCCTATCCAATGAAGATATGTATTTTTGCTTATAAGAAAACTATTAAGTGAATACAGGGAATGGGTGATAAATGAGGTGAAATTAGAAATGGGAATGATTGGTGACAAAAGGAGAGCGAAAAGTAAATGAGAATTGAAGAAAAGTGTTGATAATTATGAACATGTAATGCGAAAAACTATAACAAGAAACAAACAAAAAATATAAATTACGCACAAAAAAACAAAAAACATGAAACGCTAATAACAATAATAGAAATATCGTAATGATTATGATAATAATTATGATAGTGAAAATACATCTATTTATCCATCCATCCATCCATTCATACATAAACAAATATCAAGAATCTTACACTTTCTTCTTTGCACCCCCATCCCCCCACCAACTTCCACACCTAACCCCCTCCACCCCTCACCTGACCCCCTCCAACCCCCAACCCCCACCCACCTAACCCCCTCCACCCCCTCCAACCCATACCCAACCCCCACCCACCTAACCCCTCCAACCCCCACCCATCTAACCCCCTCCAACCCCCACCCATCTAACCCCCTCCAACCCCCACCCACCTAACCCCCACCACCCCCCACCCCACCCACCTAACCCCCACCACCCCCACCCACCAGCAAGCGCCGTGGGGGAGATGGTCGTCGGATGCGAGGCGAACCGCGACAACCCGCGCGCCGTGGGGATCCGAGCTCCTCCAGGGACCTTCGCCTTCGCCCCGAGAGGCAACTTCAGCGTGTGTGTCCGCGTCCAGTTCTCCAGGCTCAGGCGGATCAACATCGTCTACAGGATGTCCGGGGCTGGGACGAGGCCGCTCCTGCAGCTGGGTGAGGTTCGGGGTTTTTGCTTGTTGGAGACGCGTGTTTATATAATTTGCGCACAAAATACACAGATAAATATGAAACATTAATAACTATAATAGAAATATTATAATGATTATAATAATAATTGTGATAATGAAATCACGTCTCTCTATCTATTCGTCTATCTGGTTGAACGTCTGTCTATCTGTCTATCGAGCTGTTGATCTATCTGCATACTTATGATGGCTGGTGTCTATCTATCTGGCTGTCTGTTTGTCTACATACTGAGCTACTGATCTATGTGCATATTGGTGATGGTTGGTGTCTATTTATCTGGTTGTCTGTCTGTCTGCCTGTCATGTTATTGCTCTATCCATCTTGCACACTGATGGTGGCTAGAGCCTACTTATTTAGCTATTTGCTTATCTATCTATTGAAATATTTATACATCAGTCTGCATACTAATTATGCATCTACTTATCTATTTATCTAATTCGATCATATATCTACCTACATATCTATCTATTTATGCACTATCTGTTGGTTTATCTATGTGCGAAACAGGCAAGAATTTTAGGGTGTATATGTATATATATATATATATATATATATATATATATATATATATATATATATATATATATATATGAGAACGGAGTATAGCAAAGGTGTATGTGTGTTTGTGCGTGTATGTGCATCAGTACAAGTAGTGACGGGAGATTATCTAAAATATACATAAGATCGGGGTTATGCATATTTATCAAGGAACCTTTTTAAAGAAATCATTTTAATAATCAGATCTACCAAAGACTAAAACAAATTATGTTGTGATAACTAATCTAAATCCACATCCATAGATTCCAAAGCCAATGAAACCTTACTCATTCATATGGTTCACATTATTTGCAGAGCTTAAGGAAAAGAAAAAATACATATATATATATATATATATATATATATATATATATATATATATATATATATATATATATATATATATATATATATTCACGCACACACACACACACACACACACACACACACACACACATATATATGTATATGTGTGCGTGTGAGTGTGTGTATGTATATACATACACATATATGTATGTATGTACGTAGATACGTGTGTGTGTGTGTGTGTGTGTGTGCTGGCGATGAAGCGTCACGAAGAAAATCAATGACTGCTACAGATTGAATAACGGCAAAAAAATCTTATTCATTGACTGCGCATCTTACAACGACAGAGCTGAGCGTGGAGAAGCTGCGCGTGGTCGTGATGTACCAGTATAAGTACTACCTGCTCTCCTCGTGGCTCCGTCCTCACCACTGGTACTTCGTGTGCGTGATCTACGACGCCGCCGAGAACCAGTTCCAGTTCTGGATCGACGGCGAGCTCCTCGGCACCAAGGTCCTCACCTCGACGGACGTGACGCCGGCCTCCGACCTCACCGTCGGCTACATCGATCCGTTCTTCTTCGTGAACAGCTCCCTGATCGGTAACGTGACTCAGTTCAACATCTGGAGTCGCATGCTGACGCCGCAGGAGGTCGAGGACTTCTCCCTCTGCCGCGGGTCTCCCGCCGGGGACGTCATCGCATGGCGGAGGGAGTGGGAGTTCCGGAACGCCTCCAGGCACGAAGTGGAGTTGAGGAACCTGTGTCACCCCAAGATGTCTCGTCTGTTCCGCGTGTTCCCGCCCATGACCTTCCTGGAGGGCGCCTACCTGTGCGAGTCCCTGGGGGGCCTCATCCCCACGCCGACCAACCTGTCCCAGGTGACGCTCATGGTCGCCCAGGCGCAGGCCCTAATCCCGACGTGCAAGGTCATGTGGGCCGGTGTGACCGAGGACTCGACGGAGGGCGAGTGGCGCTTCCACAGCGACGGGAGGCTCGCCCCGGAGCTGCCCTGGGCGGTGGACGAGCCCAACGGCCTGCACTACGAAAACTGTGGCGGCTTCGAAGCCGAGGGCGTCGTCGACGACCAGTGTCACGGCAGTCGCTGCCCTTCCTGCTTCTTAGCCAGCGAGGTGTTCCTCACGCTCAGGGGGTCCTGCGAGACCTTCGTCCACAACATGAAGTTCCTGATGACAGAGGAAGGGGACGAGAGGACCTTCGTCGGCTACGGCGACTACAGGATCGTCAACAACGGGACGACGTGGGTCTGGGAGGACGAGAGCGCCAAGGAGAAGGTGGCTTCGCTGCTCCCTTCCGTGTACAACTACCCGATGGGCCGCAGGCTGTGGCAACTCGAGCGACCCATGTGCGGCCAGCCGAGCGGGGAGGCGAGGACGCTCTTGTTCTCCGTCTGCCGCCCCGGCGAGTTCTCCTGCGACGACGGAACCTGCGTGCCGCTCGACGTCCGCTGCGACCTCAAGTACGACTGCCGCGACCACACGGACGAGTCCAACTGCAGTCTCGTTCGCTTGCCCAGTGACTACAAGGTAAGGCCATTTGTGTCAAGTTTGGGGGTAATGATAAATATGGACTGATTACAAAGTCCCTAGATATCATATGGAATAAAAATGAGTAGCAAATTAAAAATGTGTCGCTAGGGAAATGAGAAACAAATTGAAGAACAGAGAACAAATCGAAGTTAAAAAAAATAATAAGTTCAGCGTGCTTTGCTAAGATCTTCGTTCAATACCCTCCTCCCCTCCCTCCTCTGCAGAGTAGCGTAGCCCCGAGGTCAGCTGGAGAGGCCGAGGACGACCTGAGTCTGGAGGTCGCAGGACAGATAACACTCGAGAACCTCCGCGTGGATACTTCCGCCATGTTGCTCAAAGTGGCATTCAACCTCACCCTCATCTGGAGAGACAGTCGAGCCGTCTTTCTGAATCTGAAGGAGGATTCAAGGTACAGGAGCGTTTGTTTGTTTGTGTATGGGGGGGGGGGTGCATAAAGCGTGTACGTTTGTGCAGCAGGAAGGGACCGAGTTCTGTGTATGTGTGTGTGTTTGTGTGTTAGTGTGTGTGAAAGTTTAAGGGGGAGGGGTAGATGGTTTATTGTATTTGTATTTAATAACTTTACATTATCATAGTTACAAATATACATTATACCTACTTGGTTACTGGATATACACATGATAACCACTCCACCCAGGACCAATTATACACAAAAAAACAAAAACACATTATTCCTCTCCACGTACACATAACAAACAAAATAGAACATTTTTCCCCCTATCACATTTCTCCCTTTCCCCTCTTCTGATCAGCGTGAACCAAGTAGAGGGAACGAAACGTCAGGTGTGGGTGCCTACTGTCACTCTACTCAACGCTATCCACACTACCAGGGACTACCACACGCACATGACCGTTCTCAGGGAAGGAAATGCAACAGGGATGGATAGCGCAATGGCCGAAGAAGGTAAGGAGAGACAGGGAAATGATAGCTAAGATTTGTTCAGTCATGTCTTGTTTTGTTTGTGTGTATGTGTGTGCGCGCGTGTGTATGTGTGTGTGTGAGTGTGTTTTCTATTAATTTTTTCTTAATGCAGACGGTTAACAGAGACGTCGAAATGCTCATTAATTATATGGTTGATTAGATAAACCTTTTTCTGTACTTTGACGCTAACTAGTTATATTCTTTCCGGAATATAGATAGTGCAGTATTCAGGTATGTTAAGAGGTGACAAAGTGGCTGTTGATAAAAGATACTTCATCATTGATTATTGATTGAGAATTTGGTCAGGTGTTGAATATCACTCATCTGCGTCGTAATGCCCATTGTATTGTGCATGACGATTTCTATATAAGATTAAAGACGGTAAGAAAAGACGTTCTATTCATCACGAATCTTGTCTTTTTATGAATAACTTACTTTATTCTATCCTTCATGTTGGTATACTTTTTGTTGTTAGACTTATTTTCCTATGAATAACATACTATATTCTGTTCTTGATATACTTTTTGGTTTGTGTTTGTTAGATTTCTTTCCCACAAATATTAATACAGTCAATTATATTTCGAATCTGGAAAAGAGGACGAATGGTTTTCATGTATGAAAAAAATAGATCAACATAAATCGATGTATGTTTCGTTGTCGGTTTGTTATCCAAATGATATGAATGGAATTACTGCATATTCTGATTTGTTTAAAAGGGGAATATTGCAGCAAAAGTTATCCAACATACGGACTACATTCCCTTCCGTATGCATACAAGTTAGATTTCCCTGCATCTGGACGAAGAGAGATATGATATAATATCAGAAATACATATCATAACAAAATTATAGCCAAATATGATCACTATTCGCAGTGTTACTCTATCCTGGAAGAGCCAGCAGCTTAGTCAACAGTGAAAAGTACTTGACGGATTTCACTTGTGACTTCTACCTGGCCAGGTATCCTTTCGACCGACAGTCCTGCTACCTGACTTTTATGCTGAATTCTGCGTCAATCGACTCGATCAAGTTAGTAGCATAAGGAGGATTTTGGGTGTACTGATAAAATGCTGTTTCATGACTAAATGGTAGAGGAAGAGACAGAAGGGAGGGGTGTGTGTTGGAGAGGAAAGAGAGAGAGAGAGAGAGAGAGAGAGAGAGAGAGAGAGAGGGAGGGAGGGAGAGAGACTGAGAGAGAGACAGAGAGAGACAGAAAGAAAGAAAAAGAGAAAGAGAGAGAGAGAGAGAGAGAGAGAGAGAGAGAGAGAGAGAGAGAGAGAGAGAGAGAGAGGTAGAGGGAGGGAGAGAGAGAAAGCGATATAAAAAATAAACACGAGGACAATGCACACCCCTTCCACAATTTCTAATTCCGAGATATTTCAACAGGTGGGAAAAGAACAAGAGTTGGGCTCGGTACACTGGAGGAGCCTTACTGATGGAGTACTCAGTAGGCCCTGCCACTGCTCAGACCGACCAGAACGTCTTAAAGGTAACTTTGACTCTTACAAAAAATTGCTTTCATCTGTCACTTTCTCCTCCTTCTCTCTCTTTCTCTCTCTCTCTCTCTCTCTCTCTCTCTCTCTCTCTCTCTCTCTCTCTCTCTCTCTCTCTCTCTCTCTCTCTCTCTCTCTCTCTCTGTCTCTCTCTCTCTTTCAATCTGTCTGTCTATCTGTCAGCGTATCCATCAATCTCTCTACCTATCATCTTCCACTCTCCCTCAGTGATATCAGAGGAATAAAGACATAAAACTCAGGGTAACATCTCCCCTCCACGCAGGTTCACGTGCCCTTAGCCCGTCGCCATGGCTATGCTGTCATCAACGTCTATTTACCTTCCCTGACGATGCTGATGATTGGGTACCTGACGCTTTTCTTCCTCAAGGACAACTTCGAAGTGAGGGTAATGACGGCCCTGACAACTTTGCTGGTTATGGCGACTCTCTTCTCGCAGGTAATGGGTTATTGGTGATGATGTGTGAAGTTTGGGAGAGGGGGTTCTCTTATGCAGGGTGTTATACTGTACATGAGTGTGTGCGTGGATAGGTTGGTTGGTAAGTAAATCTGTAAGAAAGTGCAAATTTAGAGAGGGTTTGGGAGGTATGCAGTATTGAGAAAAGAAATATGTATGCTTATATCTATTCTCAATCCCCCCCCCCCCCCAAAAAAAAAAAAAAAAAAAAAAAAAAAAAAAAAATATATATATATATATATATATATATATATATATATATATATGTGTGTGTGTGTGTGTGTGTGTGTGTGTGTGTGTGTGTGTGTGTGTGTGTGTGTGTGTGTGTGTGTGTGTATGTGTGTACATATAAATTATAATAATGATAAATAAATTGATAAAAAGAAGAGATATAAAAAAAATTGTATTCTCACTCAGAACTTGACCCTCTCCACCTCCTGACAGGTCGCCGCCTCCCTACCCAAGACGTCCTACTTCAAACTGGTCGACATCTGGCTCCTGTTCTGCATCTTCTCGACCTTCTTCATCATCGTGTTCCACATACTCATCGACGTCCTCCGCAACCGGACCAAAGCCCACGACAGGTACGACCACCTTTGCCACCGGGAGATCCTCTTCACCAAGGAACGCCACGAGCTCACGAGACGACTCGCCCCGGGACCTCCCCACAGCGACTTCGTGCGCCTCAGGAAGTCGTCGGGGCTCCTCCACAACCCGAAGGAGAAGCGACCCGCTCACTCCAAGAGGATTCGTCTGCGCGTCTCCGTGGCGGAAATGGAGAGGTTCGCCCGCATCTTCATGGCCATTGTGTTTTTCATCTTTAATATCATCTACTGGATCAGCGCGTATGCCATTTAGGCTTAAGAAGAGGTCTTTGTCTTTGATATAGAATTGTCGCTGCTTATGGTATGTAGGAGTAGTTACGTCGCTTCTGTATTATCGTTAACCATTGTATATTGGACCTTTGCCTATGCTATTCAGAAACATCAAGATGGTTAGAACCATTTTCTTCTTCTTCTCATTTTCTTTTTGTTCATTTTCTTCATCTTTTATTTATTCTCCATTTTCTTCATCATCTTTTTTGCTTACATATTAAACTACTGTTTGTGGTATCTAGTAGCATTGTGTGAGTTCTTTTGTTATGGTATATAGAAGTAACAAAATGAAATTTATGTTTATTCGTTTGCAACATTA
>NC_091576.1:28501979-28504479 GCF_042767895.1 Penaeus vannamei
AAGACCTATATACAAAGACAGGTGTTTGTTTGATCTGCGTATCTGTGTTGTAACAAAAAGATATAGACAATACACAATAAACCTTTCTCACATAAGCCTTTCTCCTTCCATAATCTTACCCTGATCCCTAATTCGATGATAAAATATCTACGTGACGCTTTCTCACTAAAGCCGCATATAAAAGCAGGAAGCCGTAGGAGTCGTCAGAACTGTGCCTTCACTCGCCACAGTCTTCGGAGCTCTGGAAGTGAAGCAATCCTGAGATGGCAGGCGTCAAGTGTCTCTTGGTGTTGGCGGCGCTCGCCCTCGCCTCTGCGTCGGCACGTGAGTAGCGGGAAGGCAGTTGGGTGCAAGTTCTGGATACTTATATAGGCCTTGGTTGGGTGGGTTTGGGATGATGGTATGTTTCTAGTTTTGCGTGCTTAGATTTATAGAGATTAATATTCATTTTTTTTTTTTTTTTTTTTCTTTTTCTTTTTTTTGTGATTTTTTTAGTTTATAGTTAACTTGTACGCTAAATTTATATGTAGTTATGTTTTTTATGTTTAGATTGTGGAGAAACCAGTTCTCTTTCTTTTTTATTTTAGTTTATAGTTAACTTGCACATTCAACTTTATGTGAAGTAATGATTTTTTTTTTCTTCTCTTCTCTTCCACATAAGAGACAGTCACAATGAAGGCATTTTTTCTGATCTCGCTCACAGGTCCCTCCACAGAGTGTAGCTGCGATGGCTGTCTTTACCCAAGCATGAGCGATTGTTCTGCCTACTGGGAATGTGAGTATTTTTTCCTATAATTATTCTTGTTGGATTGTACATATTTTCGTTTATCTTAAACACTATTACCCGTGCTGCAAATGTCAACATCTATATATCCAACGATAAGACAATAAGGATTAGCAAAGTTTCCGTCTCCTACCCTCCCTTGCCGCACTGCAGGCCAGGGCGGACGCGCCGTGGAGCACCGCTGCGGCGCCGGGTACCGCTTCAACCCCGACACCTCCCGCTGCGAGCACGCCATCAGGGTGGAGTGCTCGACGTCCGTGCGCCTGATGGGCGACTTCGCCTCCGAGACGTGTGTGGACCGGCGCGTGAGCTGCCCAGTCTACGCCGCCGCTGGAGGCTGCGAATGCCACGGCGACGACTGCGACTGGCCGGCCTACGTCGTCAGCTCGTGCCCGAAGTCGTGCGACATGTGCGGCGCGCAGAGCAAATTCAAGCCGTGGTGGATCGACTCGAGTGAAGATTCCAGCGAGGAGGGTGGCTGGAAGCCCTGGTGGAAGGACTCCAGCGAGGAAGGCGGCTGGAAACCCTGGTGGAAGGACTCCAGCGAGGAGAACGGCTCCAGCGAAGGAAACGGCAGCGGAGAGAACGGGTCCAGTGAAGAAACAGAAGCTCCTCCCCCACCCACAGCTGCCCCAACAACTAGGCCTCCTCCCCCTCCCACAGCTGCCCCAACAACTAGGCCTCCTCCCACACCCACAGCCGCCCCAACAACTAGGCCTCCTCCCCCACCCACAGCCGCCCCAACAACTAGGCCTCCTCCCCCACCCACAGCCGCCCCAACAACTAGGCCTCCTCCCCCACCCACAGCCGCCCCAACAACTAGGCCTCCTCCCCCCCCCACAGCCGCCCCAACAACTAGGCCTCCTCCCCCACCCACAGCCGCCCCAACAACTAGGCCTCCTCCCCCACCCACAGCCGCCCCAACAACTAGACCTCCTCCCCCACCCACAGCCGCCCCCACAGAGGAACCCTCCAAGCCCGGAAACTGCGGCGTCGACTGTTCCCAGGGGCAGTACCACCCACATCCCAGCGACTGTCACATGTTCATCCAATGCACCCCGTACGGCCCCCAGGAGATGCCCTGCGCCCCGGGAACCGTGTGGGACCAGGACCTCTTGACCTGCAACCACGAGGCCACGACCCCCTGTGTCATCGCCGACCCCTGTGTCAAAAGTCATGGTAAGTATGAGGTTTCGAGGATTGCGAAAATAGTCTAATATGCATGAATCTCTGAATTGTCAAACTACTGACTAACATATCTATTTATTATGCATTGTGTATATCATATATATTATATACATTATAATTATGTTATATATATATGTGTATGTATATATATGCATATATATATATATATATATATATATATATATATATATATATATATGTATATATATATATATATATGCATATATATATAATTATATATAAATATATATATACATATATATATATATATATATATATATATATATATATATATATATATATAATCATATATAGATGAATAGATATATATATACATATATATGTGTATATACATATATATATGTGTGTGTGTGTGTGTGTGTGTGTGTGTGTGTGTGGATGTATATATGTATGTATATGTATATATATATATATATATATATATATATATATATATATATATATATATATATATATATATATATAGCATCTATTATATTTATCAAGATGTAATCCTTTTCTACCTCT
>NC_091576.1:28509479-28516979 GCF_042767895.1 Penaeus vannamei
TCTCGCTCACAGGTCCCTCCACAGAGTGTAGCTGCGATGGCTGTCTTTACCCAAGCAAGAGCGATTGTTCTGCCTACTGGGAATGTGAGTATTTTTTCCTATAATTATTCTTGTTGGATTGTACATATTTTCGTTTATCTTAAACACTATTACCCGTGCTGCAAATGTCAACATCTATATATCCAGCGATAAGACAATAAGGATTAGCAAAGTTTCCGTCTCCTACCCTCCCTTGCCGCACTGCAGGCCAGGGCGGACGCGCCGTGGAGCACCGCTGCGGCGCCGGGTACCGCTTCAACCCCGACACCTCCCGCTGCGAGCACGCCATCAGGGTGGAGTGCTCGACGTCCGTGCGCCTGATGGGCGACTTCGCCTCCGAGACGTGTGTGGACCGGCGCGTGAGCTGCCCAGTCTACGCCGCCGCTGGAGGCTGTGAATGCCGCGGCGACGACTGCGACTGGCCGGCCTACGTCGTCAGCTCGTGCCCGAAGTCGTGCGACATGTGCGGCGCGCAGAGCAAATTCAAGCCGTGGTGGATCGACTCGAGTGAAGATTCCAGCGAGGAGGGTGGCTGGAAGCCCTGGTGGAAGGACTCCAGCGAGGAAGGCGGCTGGAAACCCTGGTGGAAGGACTCCAGCGAGGAGAACGGCTCCAGCGAAGGAAACGGCAGCGGAGAGAACGGGTCCAGTGAAGAAACAGAAGCTCCTCCCCCACCCACAGCTGCCCCAACAACTAGGCCTCCTCCCCCTCCCACAGCTGCCCCAACGACTAGGCCTCCTCCCACACCCACAGCCGCCCCAACAACTAGGCCTCCTCCCCCACCCACAGCCGCCCCAACAACTAGGCCTCCTCCCCCACCCACAGCCGCCCCAACAACTAGGCCTCCTCCCCCACCCACAGCCGCCCCAACAACTAGGCCTCCTCCCCCACCCACAGCCGCCCCAACAACTAGGCCTCCTCCCCCACCCACAGCCGCCCCAACAACTAGACCTCCTCTCCCACCCACAGCCGCCCCAACAACTAGACCTCCTCCCCCACCCACAGCCGCCCCCACAGAGGAACCCTCCAAGCCCGGAAACTGCGGCGTCGACTGTTCCCAGGGGCAGTACCACCCACATCCCAGCGACTGTCACATGTTCATCCAATGCACCCCGTACGGCCCCCAGGAGATGCCCTGCGCCCCGGGAACCGTGTGGGACCAGGACCTCTTGACCTGCAACCACGAGGCCACGACCCCCTGTGTCATCGCCGAACCCTGTGTCAAAAGTCATGGTAAGTATGAGGTTTCGAGGATTGCGAAAATAGTCTAATATGCATGAATCTCTGAATTGTCAAACTACTGACTAACATATCTATTTATTATGCATTGTGTATATCATATATATTATATACATTATAATTATGTTATATATATATGTGTATGTATATATATGCATATATATATATATATATATATATATATATATATATATATATATATATATATATATATATATATATATGTATATATATATATGCATATATATATAATTATATATAAATATATATATACATATATATATATATATATATATATATATATATATATATAATCATATATAGATGAATAGATATATATATACATATATATGTGTATATACATATATATATGTGTGTGTGTGTGTGTGGATGTATATATGTATGTATGTATATATATATATATATATATATATATATATATATATATATATATATATATATATATATATATATATATAGCATCTATTATATTTATCAAGATGTATTCCTTTTCTACCTCTCTCTTTGAGGGACTATATTCTCTCTCCGCATTCTTTTAAACTTTCAACTCATGATAACCACCAACCACGGCCAACATTTTACAGCAACGTCCAGTCTCAATCTCCTTCCTCTTCTCTCTCTTCCTCCACAGACAAGCAGTGCCGCAGAGGAGACGGAAGATATGCCGTCGAAGGAAAGAAGACCGAATATTACCTCTGCCACTCCGGAGTATCCTTCCTCCTTCGCTGTCCCGATGAAGGAACCTTTAATCCTCACACTACATCCTGTGTCTATAAGGACCGCACTGCCATCGGGAAGGTAGTCGCTTAGAGGGAGAGAAGCGGTGTAGGTTGTGTAAGAACATATGTCAGAATTAAATAAAGTGTAATTTGAAATCTGCCTTAATATCCCTGATTGTGACGTGTTATTATTATAATTATCAGTGTTATGGTTTCTGTTATCATAATTACTATTTTGTTATTGTTATCATTATCATCATCACTTTATATAGTTTACATGGTTACGAATACTTACTAAAAGTAGGCTATGATGGTATTAGTGTCAAAATCATTGATTTGACATTAAAAATTTGAATACTTTCAATGGGATTCTAGAATCATAGAACTTTGGTGGGGCATTGCCACATCTATTGAACTTTATTTTGAATATAGAAAAATCTCGTGTTCAGTAAAGTGTAGTCAAGTATATAGGGGGGATTCTATTTTCGATCTCATGAGGCTGGACTGGGGGTTTCAGGGGGAAAAGTAGTGAGGCACGGAGAAATAGCGGAAAATGAGGGATGCCTCCGGGCGAGAGACAAGGGCGGTTCATTCTGCTTGGGATCGCCCCATCGGCAGGTAAGGCAGAGAGAGCATCTCTTGTCAAGGCCAAATTTAGTGATAAAATGAGAAAAGGGGGAGCATTAAAGTGCGTAATAAGGGGGGGGGGATACCCATATATATATATATATGTAATGTGTGATTTATTCTGCTCGGGACTGCCCCATCGGTAGGGAAAGAACTGAGGGAGATGCTGGAGCCAACCAGTTGGCGGCCTTCTTAGGAGCCCCCGACAATGCCCGAGAAAACATCACACCTCTGCCCCTAGGACCATCGGAGTGAGGATCTAACCACTTCCACTAAGGTGGCAAGGTAGACGTTTACTCTGCAAGTTATTGACATTGTCAGGAGAAGGCCTATCCCCTCCCCCCAGTCCAGCAAATCGATACTCTGTTTACTTATCCTTATTTATCATCAGTAAGTCTAATTCATTTAATAACAGTTTGAGTTTCCTTTTGTTTACACTAGGGAGAGTAAATATAAATTTAGTTCCCTCAACATATGATGGCGAGAATTCCATCAATGTAACCATCAATTTTCTTGCCATAGAAATAAATATTCCAAACTGGAATGATCTTTGTCTACACCGTATTCAATTAATATTACCCAAACATTGAGAAGACCCAACCACCCCATGTCTGCCTAGACTGCCGTGCCAAGCTACCAAATTAATACCATAAGGCGTTTTTTTTGGGGGGGATTCCTCCTCATTTGAAACAAAACCCGGATGGTGGCAGTGCTACTGATTGATTAATCGGGTTAGAAGATTAATTACATTAAAAGTTGGTAATATTAAAATCTAATTTCACACTTTATTTTGTGTTGTAAATGTTGGCGGCAGAAACTTAAATTATGCGACCGACATTAATATGGATAATAATTATGGTAAAAAAGATGATAGTGGTATTGACAGTGATATTGGTGATTATCATATTAACAATAATAATGATAATTCTAATGGTAATGATAGTAACAGAGATATGATGAGGATGATAACAATTATAATAGTAACAATAATGATGGCAATAACAGTGGTGATAATGATGATGATGAAAATAAAGGAGATAAGGGTATGGGTTACATTTATAGCTATTTACATAAGTTGACATCAGTAACATTTCTTATTACAAGAATTATCAAAATGAGGATAATCATTAATAATGTTTAATAAATATCATAATAGCATTGATAATAACAATGATAATGGTAATAACAATGATAATATAGGTAATGATAATGGGAATAATAACGTTTATAACAGAAAAAAAAAACAATGAAAATGATATGTGTCATTAATAAGTGTTCATGATAAAAATGATAATGACAATTATAATATTGATAATGATAACAATAATAACAATAATAATGATAATAAAGGTAATGGAAAAATAATAACAATGATAATGATAATAAAGGTAATGGAAAAATGATAACAATGGTAATGATAATAATAATCATTATTGTAATAGTAATAGTAATAATAATAAATGATTATAGTAATCCTAGTGATGATGATACTAATGGTAATGATGATAAAAATTATAGTAGTAATTATGATCATAATCATTATTATAATTGTTATTATTACCACTATTATTATTATTATTATTTATTATCATAACAATAAAAATAATAATTATCATTAGTATTACCATCATCAGTATTGCCATTATCACTATTGCTAACATCATTATCATTATTACTATTATTATCATTGTTATTATTATTATTTTCATTACTATTGCTATGATTATCATAATGACAACAATAGTAATAATGACACTAATGGTAATAATAACAATAAACGCAATTAGATAAAAGTCTTGGAAATATCCAATGTAATTTGGAAGAAATATAAAAATGATAAAATTAAGACGTGGATTAATGTAAAAAGTTGAGAACCGATAATATGAAATGGAAAATATTAAAATACACTTTGAAATTAAGTTCTGAAATGTGTAATGGTTAATGGTTGAAACAAATAAAAGTGCTAGACATCAAAGCACTATGAAGTATTGTGGTAAATATATTCAAGTATATATGCAAGGGACGAATTTTTCCTTATTCAGAATTTATCATATTTTATTCTACTCAATATTTGTAACGATTGTCATATTAGTTTGTTTTTCATATTCATTTTTTAAAATTTAAATGTAGGCCTATTCTAAATACATTTACTGTACCGTTAAATTCTGTGGGTACCATAACCTAACGGTCTTAAAGGCTCGTGGGTGTGGGAATAAATTCATTACTCTGTTGAGTGTGTCAAATTTTAATGGTCATGAAAAGATTTTATCCCTTAATATTTTATTAAATAGCATATTCTGTAAATCTTAGCGATAAACATAATAACCAAAGACTATATACGAAAGACAAGAAACATGCTATCTAACGCATTCAAAAAAATGTGAGCTCCCCGGTCGTCCACCAGCGCCATCTGTTGACTCGACGCCCAACTAAACGTCCGACGTCGTTCAGTGGGGGTGTGCTCACTCGAGCTCATGTTTTTGGTCAGTTCAGACTTATTCTGAGGTGGTTATGAATAGCTTATTTACTAATAAATTTATATATATATATATATATAAATTTATATATATATACAATTCATATCGTGTCATGACAAAGGCTTCATTTCATGAGTGATGAGAGACAAAGGCTTCATTTCATGAGTGAGGGAGAGACAAAGGCTTCATTTCATGAGTGAGGGAGAGACATATGCTTTCATTCATTAGTGAGGGAGAGACAAAGGCTTCATTTCATGAGTGAGGAGAGACAAAGGCCTCATTTCATGAGTGAGGGAGAGACATATGCTTTCTTTCATGAGTGAGAGACAAAGGCCTCATTTCATGAGTGAGGGAGAGACATATGCTTTCTTTCATGAGTGAGGAAAGACAAAGGCTTCATTTCATGAGTGAGGGAGAGACAAAGGCTTCATTTCATGAGTGAGGGAGAGACATATGCTTTCGTTCATGAGTGAGGAAGAGACAAAGGCTTCATTTCATGAGTGAGGAGAGACAAAGGCTTCATTTCATGAGTGAGGAGAGACAAAGGCTTCATTTCATGAGTGAGGAGAGACAAAGGCTTCATGTCAAGAGTGAGGGAGAGACATATGCTTTCATTCATGAGTGAGGGAGAGACAAAGGCTTCGTTTCATGAGTGAGGAGAGACAAAGGCCTCATTTCATGAGTGAGAGAGAGGCATATGCTTTCATTCATGAGTGAGGGAGAGACAAAGGCTTCATTTCATGAGTGAGGAGAGACAAAGGCCTCATTTCATGAGTGAGGGAGAGACATATGCTTTCATTCATGAGTGAGGGAGAGACAAAGGCTTCATTTCATGAGTGAGGGAGAGACATATGCTTTCTTTCATGAGTGAGGGAGAGACAAAGGCTTCATTTCATGAGTGAGGGAGAGACATATGCTTTCTTTCATGAATGAGGAAAGACAAAGGCTTCATTTCATGAGTGAGGAGAGACAAAGGCTTCATTTCATGAGTGAGGGAGAGACAAAGGCTTCATTTCATGAGTGAGGGAGAGATAAAGGCTTCATTTCATGAGTGAGGAGAGACAAAGGCCTCATTTCATGAGTGAGGGAGAGACATATGCTTTCATTCATGAGTGAGGGAGAGACAAAGGCTTCATTTCATGAGTGAGGGAGAGACATATGCTTTCTTTCATGAATGAGGGAGAGACAAAGGCTTCATTTCATGAGTGAGGGAGAGACATATGCTTTCATTCATGAGTGAGGGAGAGACAAAGGCTTCATTTCATGAGTGAGGGAGAGACAAAGGCTTCATTTCATGAGTGAGGAGAGACAAAGGCCTCATTTCATGAGTGAGGGAGAGACATATGCTTTCTTTCATGAGTGAGGAGAGACAAAGGCTTCATTTCATGAGTGAGGAGAGACAAAGACTTCATTTCATGAGTGAGGGAGAGAGATATGCTTTCATTCATGAGTGAGGGAGAGACAAAGGCTTCATTCATGAAAAGGCTTCATTTCATGAGTGAGGAGAAACAAAGGTTTCATTTCATGAGTGAGGGAGAGAGATATGCTTTCATTCATGAGTGAGGGAGAGACAAAGGCTTCATTTCATGAGTGAGGAGAGACAAAGGCTTCATTTCATGAGTGAGGGAGATACATGCTTTCTTTCATGAGTGATGGAGAGACAAAGGCTTCATTTCATGAGTGAAGAGAGACAAAGGCTTCATTTCATGAGTGAGGAGAGACAAAGGCTTCATTTCATGAGTGAGGAGAGACAAAGACTTCAGTTCATGAGTGAGGGAGAGACAAAGGCTTCATTTCATGAGTGAGGAGAGACAACGGCTTCATTTCATGAGTAAGGAGAGACAAAGGCTTCATTTCATGAGTGAGGGAGAGACAAAGGCTTCATTTCATGAGTGAGGGAGAGACATATGCTTTCATTCATGAGTGAGGGAGAGACAAAGGCTTCATTTCATGAGTGAGGAGAGACAAAGGCTTCATTTCATGAGTAAGGAGAGACAAAGGCTGCATTTCATGAGTGAGGAGAGACAAAGGCTTCATTTCATGAGTGAGGGAGAGACATATGCTTTCATTCATGAGTGAGGGAGAAACAAAGGCTTCATTTCATGAGTGAGGAGAGACAAAGGCCTCATTTCATGAGCGAGGGAGAGACATATGCTTTCTTTCATGAGTGAGGGAGAGACAAAGGCTTCATTTCATGAGTGAGGGAGAGACAAAAGCTTCATTTCATGAGTGAGGAGAGACAAAGGCCTTATTTCATGAGCGAGGGAGAGACATATGCTTTCTTTCATGAGTGAGGGAGAGACAAAGGCTTCATTTCATGAGTGAGGAGAGACAAAGGCTTCATTTCATGAGTGAGGAGAGACAAAGGTTTCATTTCA
>NC_091576.1:28526979-28539479 GCF_042767895.1 Penaeus vannamei
TATTACCAGTTCATTCAGAGAGTAATTATAAAAAAGTAACATCACATAATTTTGATGTAAACTATTTGTGTTAATTACTGTTTTATCTAAATCTCATTTATTTAAATCTGTTTAAATCTATCTAGATTTATCTTCTTTAATATTACTGATTACGAGAACAAACAATATCGAGTTGAAAATGAAGGAAATGACAAGACAGGAATTTGAAAAGTTGTGTCGATAAGATAAAACGATATGGAATGTATTAAAAATGCACTATGATATGAAGTTCTGAAATGTGTAAAAGATTGTGTAAAATGTGTAAAACTGTGTAAGTATGCGTACGGGGCACATATTCTTCTCAATAAACTTGTAAGAATATGAAGAAAAGATGGAGGTATTTATATTTCATTTCCATATGTGAAGAAATGTGAAAAATGATGTAGAGAAGTGTGAAAATATCTGTAAATATATATATATATATATATATATATATATATATATATATATATATATATATATATATATATATATATATATATATCTTTTTTAAGCAAAATTCGACTTCAGATGTAATGGTACTCTTAATCTTATTAAATCTGATCTATCCCTTTTAATCCCCCTCTCCTTACGTCATCGTCTTATCTACAGTTGCATAAATATCTGGGTATCTTCTTGAGTATATATTACTGTTTTTGCTATTGTTTGTTACGTCTCTTCTCTCTCTCTCTCTCTCTCTCTCTCTCTCTCTCTCTCTCTCTCTCTCTCTCTCTCTCTCTCTCTCTCTCTCTCTCTCTCTCTCTCTCTCTCTCTCTTTCGTCTCTCTCTTTCTCTGTCTGTCTGTCTGTCTGTCTTTTTTCTCCCCCTCCTTCTTTATCTTTCTCCATCCTTAACCCCCCCCCCTCCACAAACACCCCACCTCCACAACCCACCAACCTCCCCAAACCCATTTCTCCCCCAAGCTACCCTTCCCCCTCCCCTCCCCACCCCCACCCCACCACCAACACCATCCCCCGAGTCAACCGACACTTCCGTGACGATTTTCTCATTACACAGATCAACGCTCACCTGCTTTACGTAATACAAGGTAATAACGTGTCAAAGATGGAGAACATTTACAAAAACAAATTAATTGATTGAGGTTCGTAACACGACCTAAATGGGGAATAATAAAGTAAAAAAAAAAAATAAACAAATAAATAGATTGATTAGAAGTTCGCAACACGAAATGAAGGAGGAATAATGAATAATAAAATAATGATATATAAATAACTTAGAAGTTTACAACACGAAACGTAGGAGGAATGATAAAGAAAAAATAGCTTGGAAGTAAGTAGTAGTAACTAAATGGGAAAAACGACATAAAATTTAATATCCCGAGCCAAATGGGGAATCAAAAAAAGAAGTTAATAACACGACTTAAAACGGGAATAACAAAAATAAGTAAAACAAGAAGCTTAGAAATGAATAACAGGAATTGGAGAATGTAAAAATAATAATAATAAATAAATAAATAAATAAACAGGAAAAAAAATTAAAACACGACCTGAATGTAGAATTTGAAATAAAATAAACAAATGAACAAGTAAAGCCAATGACACGACCTGAATGGGGACCTAAAAAAATCGTAGCCTAGTCGTACCAGGAAGTACGAGGGAGAGAAATAAATAGGCAGCATCAGTCGCCATGAAGACTTCTGTGGTGGAGGCTGTGGTGGTTGCGTCGGTGGTGGTGGTGGTGTGGTGTGGTGGTGGTGTGGTGAGTTGTTGCTGTTTATAGGTGAATGGAGTGATAAGGAGAGAAGGAAATGAATAGATCGATGGATAGACAGATAGAAAGTTAATTAGATGGGTAGGTGATAAGATTGATAGATGGACAGGAAAATAAAATTGTGGATAGATAGGTATGTGGCTAGGTAGATGGGTAACTTGATAGAAAGGTTGACAATTATATAAATGGACTGATACACACGTATATACACATGGCGCTAGATATACATGCATACATATATTCACATACACACACAAACTCACACACACACATACATTTATGCATATATATATTTGTATACATACATATATATATATATATATATATACATATATATATACATATATACATATATATATATATATATATATATATAAATATACATACATATATATAATATATATATATATATATATATATATATATATATATATATATGTATATATATACACATACATACATATGTGTGTGTATGTGTGTGTAAGTATTATGTGTGTGAGTGTGTGTGTGTGTGTGTGTGTGTGTGTGTGTGTGTGTGTGTGTGTGTGTGTGTGTGTGTGTGTGTGTGTGTGTGTGTGTGTGTGTGTGTGTGTGTGCGTGTATGTGTGTGTGCGCGCGCGCATGCGTGCGATGTGTTTCTGTGTGCGCGAGCGTGTGTGTGTACGCACACACACACGCACAATCATACCACATGAATATGTGCATTATCATCGTGTATCCTCCGCAGGCTTCCAGGCAGTGCCAGTGTGAAGAGGCGACGGGCGTGGCGGGCAACAGGGCAGCCATCTTGGGCTTCATAGCAGCGCCAGAGCAAGGCCATGTCAGAGTCCCTTTTGCAGTCGGAGACGATCAACAACGCTCTGAGAAAAGATTTTTTGCTCATACCAGCGTGAAATCAAATGGCGATGGGCCAAAGGTGTTGCAAGACATATACGAGTCTAAAACTACAACTAGTACTGCTTCCGTTACTACAACTTTTAACGACATAGCGTCCGACAAAACACAGCCGATGAAATGGAGGGAAATCGTATTACCAGAGGCAGTGGCGTTTTCCAACTCACTCACAACTTATCTCGCCAAAGAAGAACAATACCCCTCAGAACAGGAACTGAATAGAACCGCAAGAACCTTCGAGAACAGTTCTGACGAAGATGTTCTGTCGCCTACGGTGAAACAAGCTCGTTATTTCTCTTATACGGGGAGTTCCTGTGCGTTCGAATACGTGCTCTTGACGAGACCAGGTGAAACGGAGTCGTCGTCGTTCGAATTGGTTATCTTCGGTCCTGGCGATGACTTCGGGAGACGTGGATGAGGTATTAAGAATGATAATAATGTTGAGTGTGATGTTCACAACAATAATAAAACGATGTATAATCCTGATAAGAATAGATTTCATTATCCTTACAATCTTTAGGATCATTATGATGATGAATTATTTTATGATTATGATGATTACGATCATGAAGATAAGGATTGTCATAAGGCATCCAATAAACTTACTTTTATTCTGTGTAATAAACGATGCTGAAATTAATCTAGTTTTTGTTTAATGAAATAAAACAATATCATGGTTTCATTGTTATTTAAAAGAGGTCACATTAGTTGTAATAATGCAAATAACAGTAGCAATTGCAAGTGATGATAATAATAATGGTAATAAGAATCATAGCAACAATAATGATGATAATGTCTCTCCCCCACCCCTCTCTTTCTCCCTCTTTCTCCCCCTTTCTCCCTCTCTTTCTTTCTTTCTCAACCTCCCTCCCTCCCTCCCTCCTCTCTCTCTCTCTCTCTCTCTCTCTCTCTCTCTCTCTCTCTCTCTCTCTCTCTCTCTCTCATCTCTCTCTTTCCCAACCTCCCTCCCTCCCTCTCTCTCTCTCTCTCTCTATCTATCTATCTATCTACCCCCCCCCCCTCTCTCTCTCTCTCTCTCTCTCTCTCTCTCTCTCTCTCTCTCTCTCTCTCTCTCTCTCTCTCTCTCTCTCTCTCTCTCTCGCTCTCTCCCTAGGTCCATCAGTTATCAGTTATTTTTCTGTACGGTATAAACATTTGTCAGGGGGATCTAAGATCATAAGAATTGTATCTTTTATAGATATATAAGATAAGATTAAGAGAGAGATCGGTGAGAATTTATTGTAGTTTCCAAATATAGTGGTAACATTGATATTTGTAATAATAATAATAATGATGATGACTTTGATGACAATACTGATAATGATGACGATTATAATAACACTTATAGTGATAATGATAACAATAATGATGATAATGGTAGCAATAATGATGATAATAATGATAACAATAATGATAATAATGATAACAATAATGATAATAATGATAATGATGATAATAATGATAATAATAATAATAATAATAATAATAATAATAATAATAATAATAATAATAGCAATAATGATAATGATAGCAATAATGATAATAGTATTAAAAACAATAACAAAAGTATCAATGATAATAATGATAATAATAATATTGACAATAACAACAGTACCAATAACAAAGATGATGATGATGAAGACGATGATGAGTATTCGTAGAACCATAAAATCAGAATATGAAAAAAGGCAATAACAGTGAGTAGAGAAAATAGGGAAGAAACTAAAGCACGAAGAAACACATAGAAAATCACCCGGAATATGTCTGTCAATCGAAAAGGCTGATTTTTAAAAACTGATTTGAAAGAGGCGTCCTGAACGGCCCTTGGTATTGTGAAACACACACACACGTATATTCTGTTCGCTTATTCAACAGCCTTTCATTTCACTGCAAGACTTAGGCCTCCCTCGGTTCATTATTGAAAGGTTATTGGGCAGTGTCACCCGATTGGATGCCCTTCCTAATCAGCTGCGGTTCAGCGGGCAACCACTTTTGCCACGGCGGCGACTTCCCCGACGGCAGCTGCGTTTTGACATTTCAAGACGATATGTCAGCTGTTGGGTTGGAGCGAGCAGTCGGAACGCAGGCATTTTTTTTTTTTTTTTTTTTTTTTTTTTTACAACTACCGCGGCGGGTAATTGACCTCGAGACCACGAGTCCAGTGCTCTAACCACTGGACCATCGCGGCACGCACGCACGCATGCACACACACACACACATGTATATATAAGGTCTGGAAGATTTATAGTTATGCTATATGCTCAACATATGCCATAATACCGTGCCTTTTGTTGAGTTAACGCAGTGTTGTTTCTACTTCCGCTTCTCTCCTACTGTCAGCATCATCAACTGTCATCTCGGACATCAACTTCACTTATGCAGCTCTTTTCATCATCATCATTGTCATTATTATTACCATTGTGAGGAAAATTAAAATGCTGCCGCTGACCGATGATAATAATAATGATGATAAAATTATAATGATGATAATAGCAATAATGATTATAATAATTATCATTATCATTGCTCTTACTATCATCATTAACGCAAAAACAGAGGCACTCCCGTATACTAAGTAGACACGCATGCATACACAAGCACACACACATGAGCATACACATAAACATACACGTACGCACGCACACACACACACACACACACACACACACACACACACATACACACACACACACACACACACACACACACACACACACACACACACACACACACACACACACACATACACACACACTGCAGTTAATAGTGAAGATGATGTCTGTGTAGGTATGAATGATGCTATCAGTGGGAGAGTAGCGGAAGTAGTAACAACACTGCGATCCAACAAAAAGCACGATATCATGGCATATATTGAGCATATAGCATAACTATAAATTTTCCAGACCATAAAAGTAAGCTCCTGTATCAAAATAAAACCACTAGATATTTATATACGTGTTGTTGATATTGATGTAAGTTTCTCAGGCATAGATTTGTCTCGAAATTTCGGCCGTAGAATGTTCTACATGGCAACATTTTCAATAATAGCACCCTGGAAATCAAAATTTATACGGCAGGACAGAGTATCTATTATTTGCAAATTCTTTGATTCATACTTACTTTCAAATTCTATAATTAATACATTTGTATATAGATATACACATTTCTAGACTTTTCGAAAAATACAAAATCTGCAGCATTGCCAAGGTCGAAGATATTGCCAGCTTCCAGGAACTAAATGAATATAACATCCACACAAGAAGCCATAATACTTCCTGAAAATACAGTGATTCTATTTTATTATTTCTTATTTGGACATGTCTATATTGCTTTTGAAATGTTTAATGATTTATGAGTATTTCGACGAAAGACGATTATGCTGCTGCATCAAACAAGTTGCAAAAGCACAATTCCGTGGCAAATCCTTTTAATATCATGTTAAAATCCAAAATAACTCATTAGGTATATGTAAATACAAACATATAAAAGAGAGACACGTTCCGCTCGCCGATATCCACTCAAACAGCAATAAAACCTCAAGAAAATTGGAACGAGGCGAGCGTGCGCATCCCGCCGCTCACGTGTCTGGCGCAGCAGCCGACCAGCTTTGTTTTGGTAAACATCGAGACTCGAAGCCAAAGGAACGCGATTTCGTTTCCCTTCATTTCCTCCTCTATGGCACGGCTGGGGACGTTATAGCAGGGGAAAAAACGAGAGCCAAACTTCATAAGGTGAGGAAGGAGGAGAGATCTGTACTTGACGATTTTTTTTAAAGCGGGTTTTAAGAAATGTGACAAGATGGAAGCGCCGAAGTAGTGCTTGTTTTTTACACCACGATTTCTGGAGCTTTCGCACTTACTTGGGCGACTCTTCAGAAACCTTGGTCTAATGATCAAAATCTAGGCTATTCTTCCAGGTTATTTATTGCTTAGCGAAAGTTGTGTGGCGTTCAGTATATTTCCTTCTGCATTTCACATTATTTTTGAGATACTAGTTATATCTAGTTCTTGCTCTTTTCTTCCAACTTCAGACTAACTACTGTATCTAATCTTCTATTCAAACACACACTTTTGGTCTTTATTATTAATACTCAAAAGACTGGAGTAATTTTGTAGTGGTAGTCTCCCGTACCCATTAGATTTACAGTCTTAGAAATAGATGGATGATTTATAAAGTGCATATTACTGTAAACTCTTGGTAAATTTGGGAAATATGGCTATTAGGAATTTTGTGTGGAATGTTTTTTTAGTTTTGATATCTCTTGCCTTTTTGAAAATTAATATAGTGCTCATTCCCGTTGCAAATGTGGCACAGCTACAGTATTGGCCCTGATAGCTGGGACGGGTATGATAAGTATCAGGAAAATTGCAGAGTATTTATTTATAGTTTAGCTATTTTGATGGACTATATCAGTGTTTTCCAAACTTAATCTGGTTGTTACTCACTTTTTATACATAATCCTTGTCTATGGCCGACCACCAAGCATAACACATGACTTCTGTGACTGTCTACAGTCTTACACTCATTAAGTCCATATAAAAACTACTCTAGCAAATCCCGTGTTTTTATAGATTCCATATGTTATTATTATAGAAATTGTATTACCTTTACTGGAATCTCTTTTAATTATTAAAATGGCACTAGATAAGTAACAGTGCACATTAGCCCAATTACGACAGGCGTCCCACATATGAGACACCTGGAAAAATAAACATTGCCGGGCGTCCCGCCAGTGTGACGTTGGATCGAAGCTTGAGCTTTGATTCCGCTGCGGGGTGCGGCCGGCGCGCTTGCAGATTCCGGGCCAGCCCTTTGCTTTGATTTTGAAGCCGTCCGGAAAATATAATTTTTGGCTTCAAAATATACAGGGGCTAATGGGTTAATAATGTCTATACTAAGAGTAATAATAAAAAAAAACATTATTTCAAGAAGCTATTTCAGCAATAAAAAAAGTTGTAAAGAAAAAAGAAAAAAGAAAAAATAGACAAATAAAAAATAAATCACAGCTTAGAATTGCTTTAAAAATAAATTATTTACTACCTTAACATGTGTCAGTGTCTTGTTTTATGCCATGGATACTTTATCCAGACTGTAAAGTTTAGTCTGCTGTGCAAAAGTTATTTTGTCAAATCCTGTTCGCACAAATAAAGTTCTTGGGTAGGCTAACTTTTCGCACATGCATAGTTCTTTTTTTAAATCATCATCTGCGCATAAAATTCATTTGACCTTTCTGCGCACTTGTTTCATCATCTGTCCACGCAAATGTACACAAAATGATGTTTTCTGCGCATGAAAGAATGTAATATTCTCCGCACAAAAAAAATGCTGTACAATCTGGCACATTAAGAGAAAAAGGTAATCACACAGACCAAAAAAGGGACTCCTTACTCCTCAGATAATGATCTACATTCTGCTATGTCGCCCACAGTTAGGGGACCAGTGTACTATAAAGTAATTAGGCTCCTTTTAAGTGGAGGCTACTACCCGTTACCTCTATGTGACCTACAAAATCTGCACCATGTCAGTTCTAGGAGGAAAGAGCCCAGGGAAATAAGCATAAGTGCTACATATTTATGATGTATGGGGGCTTCTGATTATATTCTTATTGGCTCTAAGGGTTTATCATCACATCATAGCAAGGTAGAGTTCTTATTGGCTCATTTAGTTTTCCTTGTTTATGTCATCTGCTGCAATTCTGTGTGATTTTGTTGCTGGTAGAATATATATCAATGAACTGGAAATTTAGAGTTTTACATCCTCCCTACAACTTCCAATTTTCAAAGGAAATGTTATAAAAGAAAAGTGAGAGAATGTTATGTTCGATTGGATGGCAAGGTCAGATTTGTCAATTTTGGTGTTAACCCACTAGCAACGGTACATTTTCAAACCGAAAATAATATTTTCTAGTCATCTTAAAAATTGGCATATGGGCAAGGCTAGGAGCCTGCCTGTGCGCTGCACGCTACAGGGGAAAAAATCAGAACGTGAGCTCTGGTCTAGCATTGCACTGGTGGGACACCCGTTACTGTTTTCTTTTCTGGGTGTCTCATATGTGGGACAACCATCATAAGTGGGTTAAGTGGGATTTCCAATAATAACAAACTTTAACATCACAGATTGAATAATTAAGTTATTTGATATAAATAGTGTTTAGCATAGGAGCATGGAAGGGTCGAAAGAACTGTGGCAATAGTCACAAATACATTACCATTAGGGTTGAAATATAATCTGCAGACCGTAAAAAGGTGCAATGTAGTTCTTGACAGTTAGTGTTTCATGACTGACAATATATGTAATTGATAAATTTATGTGAAATTGTATATTACATATCCAGTATGAAGTGAAATTGAAAAGTGATTTGAAATAGAAGTATGATCATTACAGCAGTTCTTTTGGCCTTGATTGATGCATTATTGTGTTAACTAAATTGTATTTATCAAGAAAAAAACATCTGTGGAAAGAAAATAAAGATTCTTATTGTCTGTAGAAAATATCCTTTGTGAACTAACCGTGTATCAACAAGTCGGTCATAACTCAGGACTTTTTCATGTTGCTTATTGGTTGGTACATCATGTATCTTGACTGTATATTTGAGATAGCTAGTTCTAAGATAGTTCTTGCACAGTGATGATGCTTGTGTGTTTTGGATTCACTTTGAGATATACATTGACTGTGTTGGATGTAGATTGATACACCCAGGAGGTTTACCACCAGATATGGAACCAATTCAAGATCAGTCCTGCCAGATTGTATGTGGAGGATGATTTTTAATTTTAACTGGTCGGTTGCCCTGATCTCTGCTCAAAATCCAGGCTTGAGTGGCAAGTCTCCTAGGTGTGTGGCTTGTAGGCCTGGCTCACACTAACACTCCTTTCCTTCTACATAAGCCTTTTTTTCTGTTTTACCATTTCCAAGATTTATATTTTCATTTGATATGCTGTATCTGGATGGTAACAGACTGCCTTTTTCACATAGATTCCATATCATCTCTCTTGATAATCTACAACTCTCTGCAATGAAAATAACAATAAGTTCAATTGTGTTATTTCTGTTACTGTTTAGTATTTTCATGTTACTCAATTTTCTCAAATACACCTTGTGCCAGTGGTCATGGCAGGCAGGGATAAGATCCTGAGCATGGAAATATTGTCGTCCCTGGAGCTGGCACTTTTCCAATAGTGGGTCCCGAATTGTACTTTCCACACTTGTTTCTCAGTGGAAATAATGTAAGAGGTACTTCCTTAACCCTTTGGATCTGGTTGCATCACGGAAATCATGGTGCTGAAAACCCAGGTAATAGGTTACGTAAGTGGCTGGGCGTACATGAATACCGATGAGCGGTGACTCTGTGCCTCTCCTTTGCAAAGTTATTTTGTGTAATATCTTTTAGCTTTATCACCATTTTCCAATGTCCATATTTGTCTTTTGATTTGCTTTATCCAGATAGTGATGGCTTATTTTCTTTGCACAGACTCCATGCCATCTTTCTTTGTAGTAAATAATGGGGAGGATATGGTTAAATTTGCTGATGATATACATTTTAAAAGGTAAAAGAAAGTGGAAAAAGTTAAAATCTTTATTTTCCTTGCCAGGGGTTCTATCCCTGGACCCCACCCTGATCATTGAGTTCTATTCCTTTACCCACCCTGATCGCTGTATATGCCTGGCTGGGAACCCTTTCTAATCTCTATAAATGTAGTCCCTTAACATTAAGCAGATTTTCTACTCATTTTAAGATGTAGAATGAGTTTACCTTATGGTGAGATTAATTTCTGCAGCTGGAACAGTTATTGTATGTCATTGAATTTATTGTTTCCCTGAGATTGTAAGATTTTCAATGAGTTTATTATCACCAGAATAAAGGGAATAGATTTGGAAACACTGGTAGCACTATAAATAAACTTTACTTCTGAAATTAACAATGAGTAATGTGGCAAAACAACTGCAAATAGATGTCTGCAGATTCATGATGCGTGGTGATTTAAAGAATATGCCTTTGTTAAGTATTTACTTCAGCATAATTAGACTGGAATTGAAAAACAGAAATACATTAAAATGCTGTGCAATTCTGAGAGTGACAAGGACTGGCTGTGACATCACCAACTCCATGGGCCAAGGCAGTTTATGAATGATTACTGTGCAGCTAAGTTGTTCACTTTAAGGTGTGGGAATTCTGAGCCAAAGGCTAGATCTAGTCATGGGAGGTGCAAGAGTAAGGGAGAGTGAAAGGAAGAGAGAAAGTGAGAGAGCTAGTAGAGTGATAGTAAGAGAGATAGAGAGCGAGTGAGAGAGAGATAATGATTGAGGGAGATGATATTAGTTTATTATATTACTAATTTATATCATTATATTTATATCAGTCAATCAATATGTGACTATATACATGATGAAAACATCTTAGAATTCAGAATTGACTATGTCTGATATTTTGAACTCTTGGTGACCCCAGAAAAAAACGCTCGGCAACCCCAGGGTTGGGAAAGGCTGTGAACACCACATATTTTTTTTTTTTTTTTTTTTTTTTTTTTTTTTTTTTTTTTTTTTTTAATGATAATGGAGGGATTTGGCAACACAGCCCTAGATTGTAATAGAGTTTGGTAGGGAAAGATTTTTAAAAATAAAGACACAGTGGCCTTTTTTCATACCCCCCAGGCTAATAATGTATGTCTCAGTTAGAAGACACACATTATTAGATACTTTTATTATTGTCAAAGGGAAATTTACTTTGAAATCATGTGCCATAGAATTCACTTGAATCAACAACTAGCAAGTCTCAGGAACATATAAGCTTGCAACCAGCTGTAGCAATAGCGATTAGAAAAAAAATACAGTTTTTTAATTTGGTTTTTTTATTTGTCAAATGAGACCAAACTCGAGAAGCAGCATACCTATAATACCAGCATACCAATCTGAAAATAAATAGCAAAGAATCCAGGTTCCATATTAAAGGTACCCCAGATTATATAGTGGCGGTCTCCTTTACTTATGGTATTCTTTACTCTTGGCTTTGGCATACATTATTTTTTCTCAGGGAATGAGGCTAAAAAGTGAGTTTGAGCTTGCTTTTAAATGTAGATAGCAGTTGCAGGAAACATACACTTCCTTTGCTCTGCAGTCTCTTGAATTTGTGGGAGATAAGGCTTAAAAACGAGTTTAAACTCACATTGAAGGGGCTGGATCTCCTCAGTGACCGAAGTCGGCAAACAAGCGGTAGTTTCAGTTTTGCCCCAGTTTTAAAACTTTGATGCAGAGTGCAAAGTTTGTTAAAAAAAAAAAAAAGAAGAAGTAAAAAAAAGCTTATGGCTATATGTAAGTATTGTGCATTAATGAGCTTGCTTTAAGTTCTTAGGGAAAGTTGTGATGTCCCCTTTGCTTTTTTTAATATGCTTGCAATTTGTACTTCTACCTATTTATTCCTCTTATTCCCCCTACAGGTGTGGCACTACAATGAGTTTTTCTGAGGTACGAACCATGGGAGGCAGTGTAGGTACTGGTGTAGGCATGGGGGCAGCTAACCTGGGGCACCTCCCAGTTGAGGAAGTGGACCAGGCTGTTGTTCCTCCACCTCCCCCTCCTGCTGCAGCACCAGCACCACCACCAGCCGTGGGAGCACCCATGTTCAGCAGTTTCCAGACAGCCTCTCTCTCCTCCTCTCCTACAGGTTTCCCCCCCATCTCACGTCCAAACATTGTCAGCATGTGGGGTATTGGGGGCTTCACCTCACCAGCCCTCCCCACCCCACCCGCAGTCACACCAAATACCATAGCATCAACCCTTGGAAATCCCCAGATGCCCAGTGTGACCTTCTTCAATTCCAGAGCGCCAATGGGCTTCAATTTTAGGTGAGAGTTGTTGAC
>NC_091576.1:28544479-28546979 GCF_042767895.1 Penaeus vannamei
CTAATACAACTTTTTAAAAATTTGAAATGCGACACTGTCTCTTGAAATATAGTGTGTAATGATGTCAGTATGTTTGGATTAATAATTGAAGAGGTCATTTTAGTTATAGTGCTTTGATTTAAAATAAAATGTAAATTTTCTTTCCAGAACACAACCCAGCATGGAGGTGGTACTATGGAGACCTCCCGGTGACGTTATAAGAAATATCATATCAACAAATGTTGGTCTAGAAGATAAGAATGGAGAATCCAACACATCAGAACCTGTTTCTACTTCTGCCTCTGCCTCCACCTCCTCTTCTTCTCCTGCTGCTGCTGCTGCCGCTGCTGCTGCTCCTCCGGACTCTGCGCAGAGGGGTGAAACCTCCGCCAGCAGCTCCCCAGACTCTGGGATCTCAGTGTCATCCCCACCTCCATCCCTGTCCTTCCTGGGCCAGCAATCTTCTCGTGTTTCACCATTCAGTGCAGGTTCAGTATCAGCTGAGGCTGGCGATGACTTACTCTCCCTGCCTTCCACATCGTCCGGCTCACGGGGAGGAGGATATTTACCCCCTTTGCGGAGACCGGCAAGCCCCCTGCCTGATCCTATGGCGGATGATGATTTTTCTGAGCGTATGGAGTTCAACAATAATAATGGCAATGCACCCAATTTCATGTGGTTAGAGGAGAACAACAACAGTGCGTTGATTGACCTAAATGCAGTTGAACCACAGAGAGCTCCCCTGCTGGATGACCTACCTGATTTGCCGGACTCAGATGACATGGATTTATAACACTGAGGAGAGGGGAGGATGTGTGCTTATCAGTGTGCGTTAAGAGATGAAACTTTCATGCCTCCTTCCCGTGGTTTCCTGTGTAGTGTGTATGTGAAATGACATGCTGGGTACCTGCTGGTAGCAAAGATTAAAAGTACAAAGTGCTTGACTTTGCGTATTGCATGTAAGAAATTTATGCAGGAATATATTATAGTACTTCAGTAGTGAGATGAACATTTTTATGTCTCTCAGATAAGGTACCCATAGAACCAGAAACAAATCATCTAGCTCTGCTGTACAGTCTTGTGAGATATAAAGAGACAACATATGGTTTCAAGCATTCATTGATCATAACATATTTCATTCATGATTGGATGTCCCATAATCCTCTGACATACTGCATTCTATTCCAAAGGAGGTTATGCGAGTTCCAACTGTCTATGATCTGCTTGATAAGTTATAGAATTTTTGAAGATTTTGTTTTCTGTGCAGTAATTAAAAAATTTCTAGTCTTGGAACACTGTCAATCTCATTCACATTTGATGAAACCCTGATTGTTGCTTGTTAAGAAGTTCAGAAATGTGTTTTAAGATTTAAGCACTTACCTGCAGGAAATGCTATAGGAAATTTCATTTAGCTAGATGGACACATGGATGATTAATTTTTGTTATGATTTATTGATTTTTAAATGTTCTCTCAATTTCTGCAGTTAGTTTAAAGATACAGGGAAAGTTGGAGTGAATTTCACAATTGCATAGCAAGGTGTTCCATATGATTGTCTTTATCTTGTCTTGATAATGAGAAAATATTGTCACCTATACCTGATATAATTAGGTATATTGCACCATTATGTTTTTAATGAGTGTAGGATCCTCATCTCTATAGTTAAGTTTACGATTGCTTGTTCTCTCAACATGGGCAGCTCTATCTCCCTGTGGTCATATAGTAACTGATGTATTTTTTGCAATATGCAGAACTGTTCAGTGTAATTGTCCTCAATATATTATCATCTTGGTTATTCAAATTACATATTGTCATGCTGATTATGTTAGATTATTATACTCCTATTTCTATAGATTCTCAACCACCTTCAATTGAAGAGAAAGCATCACTTTGGAAAATAAAATAAAACTGTAACAATTTATTTTGTTTGGTTGTGATATATATAATCTGTTTGACTATTGGGTGACATTGCTGCCTAGATCTGGGAAAAGAGCCAGAAGTTTTATCGTTTATTGAAAGGAATAGGTTTGCACTGAAGGAAATCAGATTATTAGGATTTTACTTAGATCATGGATTATTTTTATTTTTTATAGCCAAAAATAAGCCTGATTGATTTCCTTAAAAGAAAAATTCTATATTGTTGCAAGAATAAATTCTTGACACACAAGTAAGAGCCAAGCTAGCTACAGTAGCTACTAGGATTTGCTACACAGGACTTTGTTTTAAGAAAAGTAGTATGTATACAGTCATTTGATCAAGGAAATGAATCTTGAATTTTTATCTTTGGCAGTTAGGTGAATGGTGAATGAATCTAGTTGAGTAATAGTAAAGGGAATATTCTATGTATAAAAAAGACAAAGTCAGAGTACTAATTGTATGATTTCTTTCAAGTGATTCATTCTGTAGAAATAAGCTGAAGCATTGATGCAAGATCTGTGATATTTTGAAGAATGACTGTATGCATATATTTTATATTTTTGTTCTGATTTTGCACTCTTTAGTATTTTGAACTACTAATGCCTA
>NC_091576.1:28561979-28565209 GCF_042767895.1 Penaeus vannamei
GTTTGCATAAGGTGAGACAAAGTCACACAAAATATGGATATTCACTTGCAAAACGAAATATATAGATATTATGGGATATGGTCTCTACGGTTGTACTAATGAAGTATACTTGAACGTACCTGATTCTCGTTACACTGATTGAACTGAGTTGAAGATATGTTGTCCGTGATGTGAAGTTCCAAATTCAGCTCATCTCTCGGGATTAGTTCAGGAGAGTCGGGGGAGGGGGCAGGGAGTATCCAATGGTAGTACAACGGTAGCAAGGCTCATGGTAGTACCCCCAAGATAGTTCCTCAAAGGAGAACCTCTCCCTTTCCCTCCCAGATCCCCTCCCTCACCACCCCACTCTCTGTGATCTAGATTCAAGCAGTTCTCCACAGCATAATTCCGTCAGCATTTGCACCTTCATGCTTCCCGCAGACATCACAGCATAATGTGAGTAGGCTGGCAGCCGGAATATCAGTCGGCCACTTAATCTTCCTTTGAAAGTGTCGTTCATCGATCATCATTCACTACATCGTTGCGGCTCTGCAGGTAATGGAAGAGCGACTGGGGAGGGAGTGAGAATGAGTCTCTATCTCTCTCCTTAAATGCACAAACGCGCGCACACACACACACGCACACATGCACGCACGCACACACACACATACACACATGTGCGTGTATGTTTGTTTGTGGGTGGGTATGTATATGTATTTGTGTATATACACATATAGATATACATATATATGCATATATATATATATATATATATATATATATATATATATATTTACACACACATATGTATATATAAATATATATGTGTGTGTGTGTGTGTGTGTACGTGCGTGTGTGCTTGTGTGTATGTGTGCGTGCGTGCGTGTGTGTTTGTGTGTGACTGTTCCTTGCTAAGTGTGGAATCCCACATAAATTTCAGAGGGCGCGGTTAGAGCATTGGACTCAAATGGCCGGTTTGTTAAAATTATGCCAGGCTCAACCTAAAAGACATTCATTACACGGACATGCACAAACACAGAAATAAATGTATATCTATCGGTCTAGACAGACATATCTACCGTACAGACGGAAAACTAGATGTCTATTTATTTGATAGATCGATAGATAAGCAGTGATTTCCAGTTTATATGGATGTCTGTTCATACGAATATTCACTGGGTCGGGCCTCGCACAGTTTTAACAAACCGGCCGATGGACCGTCACGGCAATCTAGGGACGACGGTTCGAGCCACGGCCGGCGCGTTGTTCCCCTGGGCAACGAACCACCTCGAGTGCTTACGGCTCGCATTCGATATCTTTTTAAGGCTCCGTTGCTAAGAGGTAAGGCCTCTGGCTCGGAGCCAGACGGCCGTGAGTTCGATCCTCGCAAAACCAAGCGTGAAAGCTTTCTGCGCAGGCGCTTTTTTTTTTTTTTTTTTTTTTTTTTTTTTTTTTTTTAATACAAGTCGTCTTGGGCTTGGTGTTAAACTACATCCTGGGGTGCCCTTGGACAAGGCTAATATCCCAATAGCTCCCTGTGGCAGGGATATGGTAAAACTGTTGGCAGCAGGACAGTGGACAATGTCGAGATCGTTATTTATTCGACATTTAAAAAGATGCGATGGTTATGATTTCAAAGATGCATATCCATCACTTAAACATGTATTTACATATTTTTATAAATCTAAAGACATATCAATATAGCAAAATTTAGTGGTATAACAAATAGAGTAAATTATAATACTCATTTATAAATGTTTTTTTTTTGTTTGTTTGAATAACTATCTATTTTTGGGAAAGCAATGCGTTCGTTATTAAAAGATTTCTCGTCAGATGAGGCTTGTCCTTCCTCCATGTAACAAGTAAGCTGAATGCTGGTATTTAAAATGATAGATTTTAATGCTTGATATATGATAGATTTTGATGCTTGATATGTGTATTAACGTAATAGCTAAATCCCTTTGTATTGGTCTGTGATAATCAGATGAGTTCTGGCCTTCCTCCATGTAACGGAGACGAGAAACGGAGAAACGGCAACAGTACGCCATAATGCTTGTTGCCAGGGGAAAACAATGCTAGTTATTTCATAATTTTTATTGGTCATTGGATACCATAACGGAAGTAGTTGCAGGTAACAGTTCCAGAGGGTATCGATGAATAGATAGAGAATGGAATTGATTATTAGAGCAAAGTGTAAGAGAGGAAAATTATAATGAAAAGAAGAGAAATGGTCGGCTTTTGGCCTGGGTAAAATCATGGAAAGAACTCGATAACGTCTCACGTATATTTTTATTTTGTTTATTAATATAATTTTGATTTATGATTAATAGGAAAAGGGAGGGTATAGACTTAACATTACATATAAACTGAATTATTTGAGAATATTGCTAATATTTATTGCTAAGATTTACATAATGATATGTCATTTGTTCATTGATTGGTTATTGAATAAAATATTAAGGGTTAAAGATGTTTTTTTATGACCGTTATAATAAGAGGCACACTCAACATTGGAATGAATTCATTCCCACACCCACGAGCTTTAAAGCTACGCTACCATAAAATTTAACAGTACAGTAAATGCAGTAAGAATAAGCCTACATTTAAATTAGATTGGCATATGAAAAACACACTAATATGACAACTGACAATATATACGTACATACATATATATATATATATATATATATATATATATATATGTGTGTGTGTGTGTGTGTGTGTGTGTGTGTGTGTGTGTGTGTGTGTGTGTGTGTGTGTGTGTGCGTGTGTGTGTGTGTGTGTGTGTGTGTGTGTGTGTGTGTGTGTGTGTGTGCGTGTGTGTGTGTGTGTGTGCGTGTGTGTGTGTGTGTGAGAATATCATTATTTATTCGACATTTGAAAATGTGCGTCGGTTCTAAATTGAAAGATGTATAGACTACTGGAATATTTGATTGTATATTTTTGATATTTGTAAAGGCATATCATTATAGCAAAATTTAGTGTTGTGGATACAATAACGGAATTAATCATAGTTGACAGTTCCGGTGATATCAAGGAATAGGCTGAAAATTAAATCGTTTATTAGAGTGAAGTGTAAGAGAGTAAACTTATGGAGATTAAAAGGAAGGGGAACGATTAATGTATGTCCAAGTCAAATCATGGAAAGATGCCATTAATATGGGTGTGAGGGTCTCGGTTCCGTCTCGCGTATGTTTTCAATTCCTTTATGTTCATGATTATTGATATATAATCAGTAGGATAAGGGAGGG
>NC_091576.1:28565709-28575709 GCF_042767895.1 Penaeus vannamei
ATGGCGGATAGCGGAGAAAGATGATCTGCTCAGAGGTAGGCTGGTTCTTATTGATTTACCCATATGCTCAAGTATTCTATGTTTGAACCATCGTGTAGATGATCCAATGTACTAGCATGACATCGTTTTTCCAGTTAAGCTGATGTCCTTGGTCACGTAAGTGTATGAGACAAGCATTAGAATCTCTGGCGAGTCTAACATCACGTTTATGCTCATTGTTATTATTATCATCATTATTATTGTTGTTGTTGTTATTGTTGTTGCTGTTTTTGTTGTTGTTATTATTATTATTTTCAAAATCTCTACGTAAAATTTCGGGCAGTCCTTAAAAGAAATCGTGCAAATCCCAGGAGAGGCATCAAGAGCACTCCTGGCTGCATTGTGCTTAACCAAAGTATTACGTAATGTGTTCGGATATGTAAAAGCAATGTCAATGCCAGATCCTTTAAACATACAACTTTTTTCATCAAGGGACGGGTTGTATGTTACGGGAATTATTATAAAATTTCCATTTCGCTGATGAATGTGTCTGGTTTAAGAGAAAACGAGGATATCCTAATTTCGAAAATGTATAAAAAATAACATCGAGCTCACGATCTGTGAATTCATTATCACAAATCCTATAAGTCCCCAGGAACATTGATGAGAGAGAGAGAGAGAGAGAGAGAGAGAGAGAGAGAGAGAGAGAGAGAGAGAGAGAGAGAGAGAGAGAGAGAGAGAGAGAGAGAGAGAGAGAGAGAGAAAGAGAAGATAGACAGACAGATAGATAAAGAGATAGATAGATAGAAAGAGAGAGGGAGAGAGAGTGAGAGAGAGACAGAGAGAGAGAGGGAAGGAGAGAAAGAGAAAGAGAGAGAGAGAGAGAGAGAGAGAGAGAGAGAGAGAGAGAGAGAGAGAGAGAGAGAGAGAGAGAGAGAGAGAGAGAGAGAGAGCACCGCCGGAAACTCAAAAAAAAAAAAAAAAAAAAAAAAAAACTCGCTTCACTCTCCGAACCAGCAATTAAAACGACCGAATGAAGACTCCATTCCGATAGGCTGCCCTACCGCCTTATTCGCGCCGATATCGAGGTCCCCGTCATCGGTTGCCTGGCGATCTCGAAGTCAATTGCACGGAGCCAAGAGGGCGAGCGGAGGAAGGGGTGTTGTGGCGACCTCGGTTCCCCAGTTCAGATGTCCTCCTTCCCAAAACTTCCTTGGTGCCCCTCCCTCTTCTCTATCTTCTTCACACTTCCTCTTCTCCTTCACGCTCCCTCTTCAACTCCTTCTCCTTCTTCTTCCTCCCTCTTCTTCTCCTTCTTCACCCTCCCTCTTCTCTTTCACCCTCTCTTTTCTCCTTCTTCACCCTCCCTCTTATCCTCTTCCACCCTTTCCTTTCTTCTTCTCCTTCATCCTCCCTCGGTTCCTGTGCCATTTTCCCCTTTTCTTTTCTCCTTTTTCTCTTTTCCCCTATCTTTCCTCCCGTCCCCTTCCCATTTGCCTAGCCACCCTTTCCCTCCCTCCTCTTTCCCCTCTTTGCACTATCTCCATTTCCCCTCTCTCCCCTCCCCTCCTTCCCCATCCCCCTTTGTCCAATATCTCCTTAACTCCTCCTTCTCTTCCCCCCCTTCCCTCTCTCCATTCCCCCTTTTCACCCTTCACCCCCTCTTTCCTTACCCCTTCTCCCCCTTCCCTCCTCTCACATCTCACTCCCCCTCTCTCCTCTTCCCCATCCCTCCCTTTAACCCTTCTCTTTTTAATTCCTCCTTCCCTTCTCCCCCCTCCCCCCTTCCCTCTCTCACCATTCCCCCTCTTCGCCCTCCCCCTTCCTCCCCCATCCCCCCTCCACATCTCACTCCCCCTCTCTCCTCTCCTCTCCCCATCCCTGCCTTAGCCCTTCTCTTTTCTTTTTTAACTCCTTTTCCCTTTCCCTCTCTCACTTCCCTCTCTCACCATTCCCCTCTTTGCCCCCTCCCCCTCCCCCTTCTCCCCCCATCGCCCCTCCACATCTCAATTTCCCCTCCTCTCTCCACTTCCCCCATCCCCCCCCTTTCACCCCTTTCTTCTCTTTAACTCCCCCCATCCCCCTTCCCCTCTCACCATTCCCCCTTCACCCCCTATTCCCCCCTCCCCCCTCTCCACATCTCCCACTCCCCCTCTCTCCTCTTCCCCATCCCTGCTCAGCCCCTTCTCTTTTTAACTCCTCCCTTCTCCCCCTCCCCCCTTCCCCCTCTCACCATTCCCCTCTTCGCCCTCCCCCCTTCTCCCCCTATCCCCCCTCCACATCTCACTCCCCCTCTCTTCTCCCCTTCCCCATCCCCCCCCTTTACCCCTTTCTCTTTTTAACTCCCCCCCTCCCCTTCCCTCCTCACCATGCCCCCTTCACCCCCTATCCCCCCCCCTTCTTTATCCCCCTCTCCACATCTCACTTAACCCGAGCTAATGAGACATTGACTCCTGATTCTCTCACGTCACTGGTAGGTTCTCTAATTAATTACGATCAACAGAGCCAGAAATTAGCGTCTTAGATCACAAGACTCGTTTTAAGACGGTTGGCCTTTGGCTTGGCGGAAGCTCACCTCCTACGTCTCGCACATGTCTTTGAAATGTCTTTGAGATGGCTTTGATATGTCTCTGGAGGTGTTTGTGTGTGTGTTTGTGTGAGTGTGTGTGTTTGTCTGTGAGTGTGTGTGTGTTAGTTTGTGAGTGAGTGAGTGTATGTGTGTGTGTGTGTGTGTGTGTGTGTGTGTGTGTGTGTGTGTGTATGTGTGTGTGTGTGTGTGTGTGTGTGTGTGTGTGTGTGTGTTTGTAAGTGTGTATGTGTGTGGGGTTGTGCGCTTGTGTGACAGAGAGTGTGTATGTGTGATAGTTATTATTATTATTTTTTACTTTGAATGCGTGTCTGCTTAAAAATAGCTTATCCATTTGGTTAACATCAAGTTACTAATTATCTTGCTTAATTGGTTAGGAGGAGGAGGCAGTCGCGGAGGAGGAGGAGGAGGGTTAATAATAAAAATGATAAAGATGATGATAATAATAATAATAATAATAATGATAATAATAATAATAATAATAATAATAATAATAATAATAATAATAATAATAATAATAATAAAAAAGATAATAATGATGATGATGATAATAATAATAATAATAATGATAATAATAATAATAATAATAATAATAATAATAATAATAATAATAATGATAATAATAATAATAATAACAAAGATAATAATAATAATAATAATAATAAAAAAAAAAATAATAATAATAATGAGAAGAAGAAAAGGGGGAGAAGGAGAATTAGATGAAGAAAAAAACAAAAAACAAAAAGAACAAGAACAAGAACAACAACAGCATAATTATGTTTCTTATTTTGATTACTTAAGTGGCAAAAAAAAAAAAAAAAGCATTGCTAACTTTGTTCGTTAATTTAGCTCAAGATAAATGACATATATTGGCAGATTAAATTTTTAGAAACAGGTTCCTTATCCTTGCTTTTAATAAAAAATATTTGCATATTTTGATTGCTTACAAATTGTTTAATGTGATTGTTTATTTTCGGAAACTGATTGCTTGTTTTGGTTACTTTCTCGAAACAAGCATTTCATGTTGGTAGTTTAATTGGCTCAACATATGTTTATTGTTCGTATATATATATATATATATATATATATATATATATATATATATATATATATATATGTATATATATATATATATATATATATATATATATATATATTTTTTTTTTTTTTTTTTTTTTTTGCTTACCCACTGTGTCTCGAAGGAGAAAACAGACGAATTTAACGAAAGAATAAGACAAGATTCAAGCGCAACGGCATTTTGGGAATATTCGGAAAGACTGAAAAGAAAATGAAGAAGATGGAGGAAGAGGAGGAGGAGTGATAATAATGATAAAAATAGTAGTAGTAATAATAATAATAATGATAATAATAATAATAATAATAATAATAATAATAGTAATAATAATAATAATAATAATAATAATGAGAAGAAGAAGAAGGAGAAAAAAGAAGGAAAAGAAAAAAAAAGAAAAAAAGAAAAATAGAAGAAAAAAGAAAAGGATAAAGAAGAAGACGAAGAAAAACAATGAAAAAGAAGAAAAAAGAAAGAAAAAAACAAAACTGATTATCACGGTGTATGGTTAGACCCGAGAGACGAATTATCCCCACCCCCCCTACTTTCTTTGTCAGGCTCTAACACGTCCTTTTTAAGTAATTAACAATATTTTTCATATGTTTGTTTTTATTATTTTATATATGATTCCCCTCTTGATTATTATTTTGTTCTGTAACCGAATTTATGAATCTTATTTTGAGAACTATTATTGCATACATTTGCATACTGTTATTTATATCAAACATCTTCGATTGTTCTAAGTTCCAAAATACTTTATTTTCCGGTTATAATATTCTTGAAATCACACTTTCAATTATTTCCTGTATGCATTTTATGGGCGTAGTTATCTAACGAAATAATCAAAGAATAGGCAAATTTCACCCTTTGACGTCATCAAGGCAAATATAAGAGCAATTTCCAAATAAGGAATGGCGGTCAGATACCCCTCTTAACTTCTGTCATTTTCCCAATACTTTGTTTAATAATTTAGACGTCGGGTTGGTATGATTGTCTCGGAATTGCAAAGACTACGATTGCCATAAGGAAAATAAATAATTACGCCTGGGATCCTGAATTTCTTTAGTATAGAAGCTAGGCGTATTTAAAGAACCTTTATTGGGATTAATTCATTCCACCATTTTTTAAAAAATTTATTCCACCATTTTTTTATCTATTCCATTTTTTATTTATTCCACCAATTTTCATTTATTCCACCAATTTTGTTTATTCCACCATTTTTAATTATTCCACCATTTTTTATTTATTCAACCATTTCTGATTATTCAACCATTTTGATTTTTTTTCTTTCAACTTAATTTCAGAAATTACGAACTGGTATCTCACACCAGACTCTGGGATGCTCCGATTCACAATCTTTATTATTCTGATCAGCTGATATTTGATAATTTTGTTTAAACCTTTTAGATATTTGTAAAATCCATACATACATATATATATATATATATATATATATATATATATATATATATATATGAGAGTTTAAACACTTTATTCTTATTCTTTTACATATTTGTAAAAAACATTATTCTTAGTCTTTTAGATATTTGTAAAATCCATATATATTAATGAAAATATAGATCCTATATTCTTTTTCATTTACATATTTGTAAAATCCATATATATATATATATATATATATATATATATATATATATATATATACTAGTATAAACTCTTTACTCTTATTTTCATTATTTTCAAAATAATGAAAAGAATACGGGTTCTCTACCTAGGGCCCATGGGATACCTCTTCCATGGAGCAATATGAAAATTATGACTTTAAATTAAACTAAATTTTGTCTCACATACAGTAACTACAAATGATTATCTTTCACCTATCAATACAGAGTAATCTTCCCATGTAGTGTTCATGTCCTAGAGTTGTTGGCACCACTGTTCTATTCATAACTATCAATAACGCTGAAAAGGGCCATGGAAATCATTATAGATTCTTACGACGGTAAAACTAGCTGACGAGCCATCTAATTATAGACCATTTTCTCTGCTCGACTGTTGTTTCGAAATGTAATCCTTGCAAATTTCATATAAAAATTAGCTATTTTATCGAAAGCGAAACTGCAGAATGAGGAATTGTTTTGGTCTTACACAAGGATTTTTTTTTCCTTTACTAATCAGTTGCACATAGTTCAATCTGGAAAAAAACACACAAACGACCACATAAATACAGAGTAGAGGAAAAACTGTTTCCGACCTTAGTGTCTTTTTTTTTTCTTCCTTCAGGCGCTATCCACGTCTTTCAGCTCCGGGCGAAGTCGCATTCAGAGGAAGCATTTTTTACTCCCTGTTGCAGATTCGAACTCGCGGTCGCGGATTCGAACCAGGGCGCCCTAACCCACGGTGAGGATGGGCAATATTAATGGTTTGAGAGATGTATTTATATAACATATTTGCGTGTGGTGTGTGAATGCGAGTGAATTAGATGCGCTGCTAGTTAGGAGAAGCGTCTATAAAATCTATAACATTTGCTCTGTTATCTATATATCAATATTACGTAATGCCTAAGTATTAAATGCATTTGATTCCTTCTCTCTACCTCCTTCACCCCTCCTCTTCCTCTTCCTGTCACTGCACCTTCTCTTACGCCACGTAGATTCTTCATAATAGCCACATTTTGAGCAACAGTAATTAGATCAATAAGTTACGGAATCAAAGCTAACCTGCATACGTCGCGAATTTTAGGTGGGTGTTTGGATCGATGAAAAATAGGTACCAGAAAGACTATAAGGCAGACAAACACACATATATCACACACACACATATATATTGCACACACACACACACACATACAAACAAACACACAAAACTCACTCATTCTCCCCAAACAGACTCCCTCCTTCCTTCCATTTGCCCCCAACACACTCCCATCCCATCCCATCCCCCCCCCCCCCTCACACACACACCATCAGAAAGAGTCAGTGACAGTAAAGACTCAAGTGCTCTCTCTCTCTCTCTCCACAAACCGCCCTCCATCAGCGGACAAGAGGAAGCCACAGCACAAGACCAGAAACCATGAAACGTGTGTTGTATTCACAGTCGGTCGAGCGAAGGTTTCCCAGCGTCTGTGATTGGGATGTCTGGCGCTGAGTGGATGCAGTGAGGACGGGAATTGCATTGTCACAGATATTATCATTAGGAAATGGCCGGACATGGCGTTTCTGGGGTTGGCGGAAAAAAAAGGATGATTGATTGATGGGGAAGATTTTTGTTTTTTGTTTTTTGTTTTGTTTTGAGGGTGTTTTTGTGTGTTAGTGCATGTGTGTGTATCGGTGTTTGGGGGGGGGGGAGGGGTGTTAAGTGTTTTTGTGTGTTTGTGCGTGTGTGTGTATGTGTAAGTGTATTTGTGTGTGTTCACTTGTATTTGCGTTTTTGCCTTTTTGCATATTTGTGTGTAGAGGTGTATGCATGTCTGTAAAAATGTTTTCGTGTTTTTTCTGTGTATGAGAGCAAGTGAAATAGGTTGATAGAAAAAATAGATATACGCAAAGATGAAAGAGTAAAAAAGGAGAAGAAAGTAATAAGACAGCACGAGAAAAAAAAAAAACAAAAAAAAACAGGGATAGATAAGAAAAGGAGATAGGAAAAATTTTGGATAATGCAGAGGCGATAAGCGTAAAAGAGAACTTTTTGGGTTGGCATAAAAGTGAAAAGTAGAAGAGTTTTTTAATATATTGGAGTTCTTCAGGCGCGTTTCCCATGAATATCTAATTAATGGTCACATTCCGAAGAAGAAAAATAATCGAGAAATTCAAATGGAACATCTAATTACATATTTGTTCCCGTCATGGAGTGAAAAGAGGAAAAGGAAAGGTATAAGAAGGTGAGAAGGAGAATGGGAATTGGAGTTAGTGTGTGTGCAAGAGAGAGAGAGAGAGAGAGAGAGAGTGAGTGAGTGAGTGAGTGAGTGAGTGAGTGAGAGAGAGAGACAGAGAGAGAGAGAGAGAGAGAGAGAGAGAGAGAGAGAGAGAGAGAGAGAGACAAACAGAGAGAGACAAACAGAGAGAGAGAGAGAGAGAGAGAGAGAGAGAGAGAGAGAGAGAGAGAGAGAGAGAGAGAGAGAGAGAGAGAGAGAGAGAGAGAGAGAGAGAGAAAGAGAAAGATATATATATATATATATATATATATATATATATATATATATATATGCAGGTAGGTAGGTATATATATAGAGAGAGAGAGAGAGAGAGAGAGAGAGAGAGGGAGAGAGAGGGGGGGGGGAAGAGAGAACATATATAGATAGAGATGGAATGAAAGAAAGAGAGATAGACAGAGAGAATTAGTGATACACAAAGACACAAACACACGCACGGAGAGACACAGAAAGGCGCACAAAAATTAAGAAAAAAAGAAAAGAGAGGCGAATAAGCGAGAAAAATACAAGAGAAAGAGAGAATCGCAATCGCCTGACCTTATCTCAGGTCATAGTTCCTTCGAGGCCCACCTTGCTGAAACGACCTCCTCCTTCGTCGGGAAATGCTCTTCCTCATGACCAGTGATGTCCATGCTGATAAAATCCCTCGTGGAGCACCCTCTCTCCCTTTCTTATCTTCCCCTCTCTTTTTCCTATTCTCTCTCTCCTCTTTCCATTTTCTTCTCTTCTATCTCTCTTTTTTCCCTTCTCTTCTCTTCGTTTCCCTCTCTTCCTCTTTCCTCTTCCCTCTTCTCTCCCTTTCCCTCTTCCATTTTCTTTTTTTCCGTTTCCTTCTCTTCCTTCTTTCCTCTTTTGTTCCTCTACGTTTTCTTCCCTCTCTTCTCTCTTCTCTTTCCTTTTCTTCATCCTCTCACCTTTCTTGTGTGTCCTCCCTTGTTCTCCCACCCTCTTCCATATTAACTTTTTCTCTCATTCCCTCCTTTTTATTTTTTTTTCGCTCTCTTCTTCTTCTCTTTTCCTCCTCCTCCTTTTCCTTCCTTTCTCATATTCCTTCACTTCCCTTCCCCTTTCTCCTGTTGTTTCCTCTCATCCCTCTTTTAATGCATTCTTTTAACAACCTTATTCTCTTACCATTCCTTCCCTTTCTCCTCCCTTCTCTCTTCTTCCTTTTTCCTTATCCCACTCCCTTTTCACTCACTTCTTCTCTTCCATCACTTCCGTCTATTTTCTGACTCCCCTGTCTCCCTCTCCCCTTTTCCTCGTTTCCTCTTTCTTTCTTTTTCTTCTCTCATTCTCCTTTCCCCCAAGTTCTTCGTTTTCCCTTCTCTCTTTCTTCTTTTTTCACTCTCTTCTCCTCTTCCCCCCTTCTTTCCCCTTTATCCCTCTCTTTCTTCTTTTTTTCCCCTCTCTTCTCCCTTTTTTTCTTCTCTCCTTCTCCTTTTCTCCCTCCCCCCCTCATCCACCCCCTCTTACGTTCGACTACAAGTGTTGGCCCGAAAATATGAAACTCCAGTTCGTTCGATCATGAATATAACTTTTAATTTGCATAAATTTGTCATATCTCAGTTTTATGAAGATGGATACAAGGGGTGCGAGAGTAGAGGAAGGCAAGAACGAGTTTGAGTTAGTACCCTTAAGCAATAGGCCTATTTAAAGGAAGATGGGGCGTTTTTCAAATGGATTTAGTCTTGTATTAGTGGGGGAAAGAAACGCTAGATAGATAAAAATAGAGAATGTCATATTGAAGAAAGGAATTAAAAGTCATTTTTGTCGTCTTTTTTTATCTGTCTTTTTTTAATCAAGTGAAGATAAGATTAAAAATCTCATTTATTTCCAATCATGCTTAAGCCTGAACCACATATTGACTTTAAGCATCACTGTAAGTAATAATTAATTTTCCCCGGTGACGCAAGGCATGGGGGAAAAATCTATTTTTTTCCATTAACTATTTTTTTCCATTATGAAAGAAGACCTTGATTGCTATTTCGAGTTCCATTTCATGATCCGGTATTGAACACTCTATAATGCTACCTTCGTGTTGAACCTTTCCCTCAGTGAACACCAGCGTAGGCTTAAAATACGTTCCAGTTTATTATAATTAATGGAGCATAGGTAAACATTCCCAGAAATTTATGGCTGGCAATTTTGTGAGCAGTTGCGGCTATTACAGCCTTGTGTATTTTGGAATGAATATATGGCACGCATTATATTTGTATCTGAGAACATTACGTAAAGGTACAAAGCATGTTAAGGTAAACTAGGGTTGTTTATTCGACCGAACTGGCAAGCTCTCTGGATCAGCCGACCGTGAATGGGCGAGATGAGGCAGACGATGGAAAAATGGCTTTAAATACAGAGTCATTTGTGGGGAAGCGGACAGGCCGGGGTTAGAAGACGAGGTTGTTGCTGGTGGTTGGGGCTGGCTGGTGCTTCATCTCTCTGCATCTGTTGAGGGGTTGTGTGCGTATTT